>NC_053389.1:358027286-358327286 GCF_905171765.1 Bufo bufo | reverse complement strand
CGGGCAGCCACAGTGAAGGGAAGTGTCACAGTGCACACCTACATAAACCTCGTGCACACCAGACATACAAAGTGCATACATACACACACACCCAACCAGGTGTAACCGCATGCACTTGACAGCAAGCTGCCTAGCAACAGCTCAGGCTGCTATACTGGCAAGTACCAAATCATGTTGCCAGCGGCAACCACACGTGAGGCAACATACCAGCAGCCCTCACCATGTGGTTGACAATAAAACCAAACCGCAGGCAACTGCATGCAGATCCTGAGTCATGACCATCACCACAGTCGTGACACTGGCGCCGGATGACTGTGGAGGCGATAGAGGAGGTTGCAGAGGAGGCAGAGGTCTGGCTGCCGGTACCAGTACCTCTAGGAGAGGGAGTGGGGGGGTGGAAATGCATTGTTGGAAGGGGGTGGGTTGGCTGCAGGACAGTGGCAGGAGCTGCTGTCCCCTGTGCACTGCTGCTAGCGCTGCTGCGACCACCCAGCATCTGGTCCCACTCCCGCCAGTGGTTGACTCTCAGGTGCTGGGTAAGGGCAGTGGTACCCAGCCGAGCAACAGACCTCCCTCTCCTCAAACTGGCATGGCACAGCAGACACAGCTGATGGCAATTGTCTGATCGTCTGCTGCCAGGGTTAAGTAAGCCAGGGGTTGTGCTGGCTTGCACCTGTTTGGGCTCGGTGCACACAGGTGGAACCGGTACCTGCTGCTGCTGCCGTCTCCTCCTGCTGCCATTACCAGTGGAGCCCCTGCCACTGGGATCCCTGGTGACCTGGCACACCATTTGCCTTGGGTGCCTACCTTTCTCATCAGTGCTGCTGTCACCTGGCAAGGGAGGTAGCACCAATTCTAAGTCACCCTCCTCTTCATCCCCTGTAATGTCAGACCCAAGGTCGACCAATGGTTGACTGAGGGGAACCGCAGACGTGGAGCCTATGACCTGGCTCCGCTGTCCACTCGCTGACGCCTCAGTCTGACTAGGTGCAAGGGTTCTGTGGCTGAAACTACCCGCACCAGTTGGAAGGGATGTCACTGGGGTACTGATGGGCGGTACCCCTCCTACTCCTCCTTCCCTTCCAAAAGGTCCTGAGCATCCGGACCAAGCTCTAACTCACTCTCCTGCATTACCTCCCACAAGATGTCCCTCTCGCTGTCGCTGTCAAACAGCATCAGGGACTTGTCTTGGGGCTGGTGGCTGGTCCTGCAGGAGGCGGAGAGCTGCTGCTGCTCATAGCCAGGGCAGAGGACTCCGTGCCACTGGCTTGTGTCACGAATGGCACAACTGCCTCGGCGTCCTGAGATGAAATGGGGCGGCTGCCATGCCCCAAAAAATCACGGATGAGGCGGATGCCCCTGCCACCTGCGCCTGCCCCTCCGTGGGTAGAGGAACAGCCCTGTGCTGGCAGCGGTCCAGCACTGGAACCAACTCCCCTACCACGACCACGGCTGCCGGCACGACCACATCCACTCATGATTTGACCACAATGTTTTTAAACACCAGAAAAGAAATATAGAAAGAAAATAATGAGGGAGTTTGGGCAAACTTTATTGGGTTGGGGACAGTGGGGCAAACAGGAAAAGCCTTTTTTTTTTTTTTTTTTTTTTTTTTTTCACAGACAAAAGACACTGACAATAATCCCTCCCTAGCACACGAAACCCTAAAACAGTAACACTAAAACACAGAAAAAAATATTTTTGTTTTGTTTTGTTTTTTTTCACAGACAAAAGACGCTGACAATAACCCCCTCCCTAGCACACAAAACCCTAAGACAGTTAAACTAAAATATAGCGAAATACATATTTTTTTTTTTTTTTTTTTTTTTTCACCGACAAAAGACACTGACAATAAGCCCTCCCTAGCACACAAAACCCTAAGGCCTCTTTCACACGGGCGAGTTTTCCACGCGGGTGCAATGCATGAGGTGAACACATAGCACACGCACTGAATCTGGACCCATTTATTTCTATGGGGCTGTGCACATGAGCGGTGATTTTCACGCATCACTTGTGTGTTGCGTGAAAATCGCAGCATGCTCTATATTGTGCGTTTTTCATGCAACGCAGGACCCATAGAAGTGAATGGGGGTGCGTGAAAATTGCAAGCATCCGCAAGCAAGTGCAGATGCGGTGCGATTTTCACGCATGGTTGCTAAGGAGACGATCAGGAGGGGGACCCGATCTTTATTATTTTCCCTTATAAAATGGTGAAAGCCATAAAAATAAAAACTATGAGAAAATTGAAATTTTGCCCACCTTACTTCTCAAAAAAAAAATATTAAATTGGAAAATCTGCCAAAAAAGTGAAATTTTTAAATTGTATCTCTATTTTCCATTAAATCTTGTACAACACCTAAAGGGTTAACAAAGTTTGTAAAAACAGTTTTGAATACCTTGAGGGGTGTAGTTTCTTAGATGGGGTCACTTTTTGTTTCAAAAATGAAATCATTGTGTAAAACTTAAATAAATAAATAAAAAGTATACATATTAGGTATCGACGCGTCCGTATCGACCGGCTCTATAAAAATATCACATGACCTAACCCCTCAGGTGACCACCGTAAAAAAATAAAAATAAAAACGGTGTAAAAAAAGCAATTTTTTGTCATCTTACGTCACAAAAAGTGTAATAGCAAGCGATCAAAAAGTCATATGCACCCCAAAATAGTGCCAATCAAACCGTCATCTCATCCCACAAAAAATGAGACCCTACTTAAGATAATCGCGCAAAAACTGAAAAAACTATGGCTCTTAGACTATGGAGACACTAAAACATTTTTTGTTTTAAAAATGAAATCATTGTGTAAAACTTACATAAATAAAAAAATTGTATACATATTAGGTATCTCCACGTCCGTGACAACCTGCTCTATAAAATTACCACATGATATAACCTGTCAGATGAATTTTGTAAATGACAAAAAATAAAAACGTGCCAAAAAATCTATTTCTTGTTACATTGCCGCACAAAAAAGTGTAATATAGAGAAACCAAAAATCATATGTACCCTAAACTAGTACCAACAAAACTGCCACCCTATCCCGTAGTTTCTAAAATGGGGTCACTTTTTTGGAGTTTCTACTCTAGGGGTGCAACAGGGGGGCTTCAAATGGGACATGATGTCAAAAAAAACAGTCCAGCAAAATCTGCCTTCAAAAAACCGTATGGCATTCCTTTCCTTCTGTGCCCTGCCGTGTGCCCGTACAGCGGTTTACGACCAAATATGGGGTGTTTATGTAAACTACAGAATCAGGGCCATAAATAATGAGTTTTTTTTGGCTGTTAACCCTTGCTTTGTAACTGGGAAAAAAATATTAAATTGGAAAAGCTGCCAAAAAAGTGAAATTTTTAAATTGTATCTCTATTTTCCATTAAATCTTGTACAACACCTAAAGGGTTAACAAAGTTTGTAAAATCAGTTTTGAATACCTTGAGGGGTGTAGTTTCTTAGATGGGGTCACTTTTATGGAGTTTCTACTCTAGGGGTGCATCAGGGGGGCTTCAAATGGGACATGGTGTCAAAAAACCAGTCCAGCAAAATCTGGCTTCCAAAAACCATACGGCGCACCTTTCCCTCTACGCCCTACTGTGTGCCCGTACAGTAGTTTACGGCCACATATGGGGTGTTTCTGTAAACGGCAGAGTCAGGGCAATAAAGATACAGTCTTGTTTGGCTGTTAACCCTTGCTTTGTTATTGGAAAAAATGGGTTAAAATGGAAAATTAGGCAAAAAAAATAAATTCTCAAATTTCATCCCCATTTGCCAATAACTCTTGTGCAAAACCTAAAGGGTTAACGAAGATTGTAAAATCATTTTTGAATACCTTGAGGGGTATAGTTTATAGAATGGGGTCATTTTTGGGCGGTCTGGATAAGTCAAAGCGTTTTAAAGTTAGCAGTACTTAAAGTGACACTGGTCAGATTTGCAAAAAATGGCCAAGTCCTTAAGGTGAAATAGGGCTGAGTCCTTAAGGGGTTAAGTGTATTTTTATATTTTTCTCTATAGTTATACCAGTTTGAGGGAGTACTTGCTTCCTTACAGATTATGTTAAGCACAACACATTTATCCATATATCCTAGTTATAGTGGATTTATTTAGCATAAACAAATTAATAAATCATATATATAATATTCTATATTGACGCATGTTATAACAAGGTATTGATATATATATACACTCACCTAAAGAATTATTAGGAACACCTGTTCTATTTCTCATTAATGCAATTATCTAGTCAATCAATCACATGGCAGTTGCTTCAATGCATTTAGGGGTGTGGTCCTGGTCAAGACAATCTCCTGAACTCCAAACTGAATGTCAGAATGGGAAAGAAAGGTGATTTAAGCAATTTTGAGCGTGGCATGGTTGTTGGTGCCAGATGAGCCGGTCTGAGTATTTCACAATCTGCTCAGTTACTGGGATTTTCACGCACAACCATTTCTAGGGTTTACAAAGAATGGTGTGAAAAGGGAAAAACATCCAGTATGCGGCAGTCCTGTGGGCAAAAATGCCTTGTGGATGCTAGAGGTCAGAGGAGAATGGGCCGACTGATTCAAGCTGATAGAAGAGCAACGTTGACTGAAATAACCACTCGATACAACCGAGGTATGCAGCAAAGCATTTGTGAAGCCACAACACGCACAACCTTGAGGCGGATGGTCTACAACAGCAGAAGACCCAACCGGGTACCACTCATCTCCACTACAAATAGGAAAAAGAGGCTACAATTTGCACGAGCTCACCAAAATTGGACTGTTGAAGACTGGAAAAATGTTGCCTGGTCTGATGAGTCTCGATTTCTGTTGAGACATTCAAATGGTAGAGTCCGATTTTGGCATAAACAGAATGAGAACATGTATCCATCCTCTGATGGCTACTTCCAGCAGGATAATGCACCATGTCACAAAGCTCAAATCATTTCAAATTGGTTTCTTGAACATGACAATGAGTTCACTGTACTAAAATGGCCCCCACAGTCACCAGATCTCAACCCAATAGAGTATCTTTGGGATGTGGTGGAACGGGAGCTTCGTGCCCTGGATGTGCATCCCTCAAATCTCCATCAACTGCAAGATGCTATCCTATCAATATGGGCCAACATTTCTAAAGAATGCTATCAGCTTGTTGAATCAATGCCACGTAGAATTAAGGCAGTTCTGAAGGCAAAAGGGGGTCCAACACCGTATTAGTATGGTGTTCCTAATAATTCTTTAGGTGAGTGTATATATATATATATATATATATATATATAACATTATTCGCCAAGCTAAGTGATGGATTCCCACAGGAAAGACTTATTTCAAGTCCTTCCCATTTAAGATATGATCTAGCAAAGATCCTAGATCCCTGTTATTTGTCTTAATAGTCTTACCAAAGTTATATGTGTGAAAATAGTCCAGGGTGGGGCAGAAGGATACAGTTATCTCTTCTAAGTTATATCCTTGAATAGATTTGCCCATTCTGGAAGTCATGTGATGTTGTAGTTGGTTAGAAGGGGGCGGAATGTATTTAGCATTCTATATTGATGTCTAGGATTAGACATGCCCATCCTGATATCATGAGGTTTTCTCTGAACAGAAGTAATGTATTTAACTTATGTTCCTACTTGGATAGCCTAACCTAATAATAGCTTTGTTATAATGTGACAAGTTATTTCCACTCACATGTATTGTTATGCTTGCAATGCTTTATATCAATGCTATATATATTCATTTGCATGTATCATTGTGTTTATTTACTTATGTATGTATATAACCTTGTAACCATTGTATTATTCTATAACGTAGAACTACATTTTTATCATTAACGTCATCTCACGTCACAAGAACTTATTATCTGAGGAAATAGTCGGACTTAGATGTGAATTGTATCGATTAAGTTGTCTACAATTCAACAGGTCATGATTTTAAGAATTTATTAAAAATGTTATATATAAATATTTTTTTCATGGTTAATAATTTTATGACCATAATTAATAATTTTTACTTGAATTATTACCACCCGACACTCCTTACTAAGAAATAAGAATACATTATTGTATTGTACAGTGACTCAAGACAACAAAAAATAAAATAACACTCGAAATAGATGAAGATACAGTAAATTAGTGCCCCCCCTTACTATAGCGCTGCCCATGTACTCTTAATTAAATAAAAAAGGACTACTTACATCACACATCACTTGAATTTGTCTCTTATCTAGGGCTTAGTAAAATGTTATTTTTTTTAACCCCTTAAGGACCCTGCCATTTTTCACCTTAAGCACCAGTCATTTTTTTGAAAATCTGATGTGTCACATTATGTGGTGATAACTTTAAAACCCTTTCACTTATCCAAGCCATTTCAAGCAAATCTTTAAATTTTTCCGAAAATTTCCAAAACCCACTTTTTAAGGACCAGTTCAGATCTGAAGTTACTTTGTGAGGCTTACATAGTAGAAACAACCCATAAATAGAGATGTCGCGAACATAAAATTTTCCGTTCGCGAACGGCAAACGCAAATTTCTGCAAATGTTCGCGAACGGGCGAACCGCCATAGACTTCAATAGGCAGGCAAATTTTAAACCCACAGGGACTCTTTCTAGCTACAGTAGTGATGGAAAATTGTTTCAAGGGGACTAACACCTGGACTGTCGCATGCCGGAGGGGGATCCATGGCAAAACTCCCATGGAAAATGACATAGCTGATGCAGAGTTGAATTTTAATCCATAAAGGGCATAAATCACCTAACAATCCAATTTTTTTTTTGAACAACGTGGTTTAAAAAATCCAGTGTGTGTTTACGATCAGGTATGATGTTGTATCGATCAGGTAGTGTAAGGGTTACGCCCGCTTCACAGACATTGACAGACCAAACTCGCCTTTTAATGCACCGCAAACAACCGCAAACAGTCCATTTGCCCAACCGCAAACTCCCCATTTGTACAAGGTTGGATACCAAGTTAGCCATGTCCCGTTGATGTCATTGAACGTTTCTTCCTCCACCCAGCCAGGTACAACACCAAGGGTCCCGGAAAGGTGAATAGATTTTTCGAATGGGGAGATGGTTAAAAAAACGCTGGCTCCCTTCCCTTTGTTTGAATCCACGGTCACTGCGTCTGTGCCGTGCAATTTACTGTCCCACCCGATATGAGTGGTATTTTCTGTAGTTCTCTCTTCTCATCAGTTTAATCCCTTTTACGTCCCCATTCTAGGGTCCATTTATTAAATAGATTTTTCGAACGGGGAGATGGTTAAAAAAATGCTGGCTCCCTCTCCTTTGTTTGAATCCACGCCACGGTTACTGCGTCTGCGCCGTGCAATTTACTATCACTCCCGATATGAGTGCTATTTTCTGTAGTACTATTCTCATCAGTTTAATCCCTGTTACGTCCC
The DNA here is from genome assembly GCF_905171765.1 of Bufo bufo. Taxonomy (NCBI): domain Eukaryota; kingdom Metazoa; phylum Chordata; class Amphibia; order Anura; family Bufonidae; genus Bufo; species Bufo bufo. Next base: position 358,319,909 of record NC_053389.1, on the reverse strand, counting down.
ATATCAGAGTGGGATTGCCTTTTGTGAAAAAAATTTTAGGCCGGGTACCTTCGACTGCCTTCACAGTGACAGACCAAACTGTGATACACTAAACTGAATTGATTTTCAGGAACTGGGAGATGGAAAAAGCAGCTTGGTCGGTCCTCTTACTCCCAAGTTGGGGCACTGCGCGTGCACGGAGCAATGTGCTGTGACACCCTATATGAGTGGTGTCTTAACTAGTACTATTCCTATCAGTTTAATCCCTGTTACATCCCCTATCTTAACGAACCATTACGACATCCTGGAATAATTTAGTTCTTTGTTTGTATTTGCTTTGTTTTGGAATTGATGGGGATTTTTTTAATTGTCTGCATTATTTGTAATAAACTATTAAGAGACTTTATTATAGTAACATAGTACATAAGGCCGAAAAAAGACATTTGTCCATCCAGTTCGGCCTGTCATCCTACAAGTTGATCCAGAGGAAGGCAAAAAAAAACCCTGTGAGGTAGAAGCCAATTTTCCTCACTTTAGGGGAATAAAAAATTCCTTCCCGACTCCAATCAGGCAATCAGAATAACTCCCTGGATCAACGACCCCTCTCTAGTAGCTATAGCCTGTAATATTATTACACTCCAGAAATACATCCAGGCCCCTCTTGAATTCCTTTATTGTACTCACCATCACCACCTCCTCAGGCAGAGAGTTCCATAGTCTCACTGCTCTTACCGTAAAGAACCCTTTTCTATGTTTGTGTACAAACCTTCTTTCCTCCAAACGCAGAGGATGTCCCCTCGTCACAGTCACAGTCCTGGGGATAAATAGATGATGGGATAGATCTCTGTACTGCCCCCTGATATATTTATACATAGTAATTAGATCTCCCCTCAGTCGTCTTTTTTCTAACGTGAATAACCCTAATTTTGATAATCTTTCAGGGTACTGTAGTTGCCCCATTCCAGTTATTACTTTAGTTGCCCTCCTCTGGACCCTCTCCAGCTCTGCTATGTCTGCCTTGTTTACAGGAGCCCAGAACTGTACACAGTACTCCATGTGTGGTCTGACCAGTGATTTGTAAAGTAGTAGGAATATGTTCTCATCACGGGCATCTATGCCCCTTTTGATGCAACCCATTATCTTATTGGCCTTGGCAGCCGCTGCCTGACACTGTTTTTTGCAGCTTAGTTTGCTGTTTATTAAAATTCCTAGATCCTTTTCCATGTCAGTGTTACCGAGTGTTTTACCATTTAGTATGTACGGGTGACTTGCATTATTCCTTCCCATGTGCATAACTTTACATTTCTCAGTGTTAAACCTCATCTGCCACTTATCTGCCCAAGCCTCCAATCTATCCAGATCCCTCTGTAGTAGTATACTGTCCTCTTCAGTGTTAATTACTTTACACAGTTTAGTGTCATCTGCGAAAATTGATATTTTACTATGCAAGCCTTCTACAAGATCATTAATAAATATATTGAAGAGAATAGGGCCCAATACTGACCCCTGAGGTACTCCACTAGTGACAGTGACCCAATCTGAGTATGTACCGTTAATAACCACCCTCTGTTTTCTATCATTGAGCCAGTTACTTACCCACTTACAGACGTTTTCTCCGAGTCCGAGCATTCTCATTTTATATACTAACCTTTTATGAGGTACAGTGTCAAATGCTTTGGAGAAGTCCAGATACACGACATCCATTGATTCGCCGCTGTCAAGTCTAGTACTTACCTCCTCATAGAAACTGATTAAATTAGTTTGACATGACCGATCCCTCACGAAGCCATGCTGATATGGCGTTATTTGCTTATTTCCCATAAGATGCTCTAACATAGCATCTCTCAGAAAACCTTCAAACAGTTTACCCACAACAGATGTTAAACTTACCGGCCTATAGTTTCCAGGCTCTGTTTTTGGACCCTTTTTGAATATTGGCACCACATTTGCCATGCGCCAATCCTGTGGGACATTCCCTGTCAGTACAGAGTCCGCAAATATCAGAAATAAGGGTCTGGCTATGACATTACTTAATTCCCTTAGGATACGGGGGTGTATGCCATCCGGTCCTGGCGATTTGTCTATTTTGATCTTTTTAAGTCGCTGTTGTACTTCTTCCTGGGTCAGACAGGACACTTTTAATGGCGAATTTATTTCAGCATTCAGCATTTCATCTGACAGTTTATTTTCCTCAGTGAATACATTGGAGAAAAAAATATTTAACAGCTTTGCTTTCTCCTCGTCGCTCTCTGCGACTCCCCCCTCCTTACTCTTTAAAGGGCCGACACCTTCAGATTTATACTTTTTAACATTTATATAATTGAAGAACATTTTAGGGTTAGTTTTACTCTGTTTGGCAATTAATCTCTCGGTCTCTAGTTTGGCCGCTTTTATTTGTTTTTTACATGTTCTGTTTTTTTCCTTATAGTTTTTCAGTGCTTCCGTGCTACCCTCCTGTTTTAGGGTTTTATATGCTTTCTTTTTGTCATTTATTGCTTTCTTTACAGTTCTGTTTATCCACATTGGTTTCTTTTTGTTCCTTAACCTTTTATTCCCATACGGTATGTACCTCTCACAATGAGATTTTAGGATGTTTTTAAAGATATCCCATTTTTTGGCTGTATTTTTATTTTTGAGGACTTTGTCCCAGTTAGTTAGGCCTATGGCCTCTCTTAGTTGGCTAAATTTAGCTTTTTTGAAGTTTGGTATTTTTGTTTCTCCCTGTAGAAACGCTCTTTTGAATGATAATTGGAAGGTTATTACTTTATGGTCACTATTTCCCAGGTGTCCCCCAACCTGCACGTCTGTTGTTCTGTCAGGTCTATTGGTTAATATTAAGTCCAGTATGGCCGTCCCTCTAGTCGGGTCCTGAACCAGTTGGGAGAGATAATGGTCTTTGGTTATTGCCAAGAATCTGTTTCCTTTATGAGATATACAAGTTTCAGTTTCCCAGTCTATATCTGGGTAGTTGAAGTCCCCCATAATAACCACCTCATTATGATTTGCCGCCTTGTCTATCTCGTTTAGTAGTAGATTTTCTGTGGACTCTGGTATATTAGGTGGTTTATAGTAGACTCCTATTAGTAATTTATTGTTGTTTTTAGCTCCATGTATCTCTACCCACAGTGACTCCACATGTTCATGTCCCTCACTTATATCTTCACGGAGTGTGGGCTTTAGACAAGATTTTACATAAAGGCAGACCCCTCCACCTCTCCGGTTTTGACGATCCTTTCTGAACAGACTGTAACCTTGTACATTAACTGCCCAGTCATAGCTATCATCCAGCCATGTCTCAGTTATTCCCACTATGTCATAGTCCTCCTCACACATCACTAATTCCAGTTCACCAGTTTTATTAGTCAGACTTCTGGCATTAGTATACATACATATGAGAGGTTTATGTATATTTTTTACCCTACACCTTTCCTTCTGAACTGTTCTTGTCCCTCCTTCCATTTCTCCCCCAGTCCCACTACCTTGCCCCCGGTCTCTATCTGCACTATCTTCCCCTTCTATAGTGTAATTACCCTCCCCCCCAGTCCCTAGTTTAAACACTCCTCCAACCTTCTAGCCATCTTCTTCCCCAACACAGCTGCTCCTTCCCCATTGAGGTGCAGCCCGTCCCTACGATAGAGGCTGTAGCCGACAGCGAAGTCGGCCCAGTTCTCCAGGAACCCAAACCCCTCCATCCTACACCAGTTATTGAGCCACTTGTTAATTTCCCTAATCTCCCGCTGCCTTTCTTGTGTGGCCCGTGGTACCGGTAGTATTTCGGAAAATACTACCTTTGAGGTCCTTGCCCTAAGCTTTTGCCCTAAATCCCTGAAATCATTTTTAAGGACTCTCCACCTACCCCTAACTTTGTCATTGGTTCCGATATGGACCATGACCGCTGGATCTTCTCCAGCCCCTCCCAGTAATCTGTCAACCCGATCCGCGATATGTCGAACTCTAGCGCCAGGAAGACAGCACACTGTTCGGCGATCACGGTCTTTGTGACAGATTTCCCTATCTGTTCCCCTAATAATTGAGTCTCCCACTACCAGCACCTGTCTGGCCTGCCCTGCTCTCCTGGTCCCCTGCTTACCGGAGCTGACATTCCCCTGACTGGCAGAGGAAGTGTCCGGCTGCGGCAGTGCCGTCCCTGGACTGACATCCCCCTCATCTGCCAAACGTGCAAACTTGTTGGGGTGTGTCAGATCAGGGCTAGCCTCCCTGGCACTCTTCCCTCTACCCCGCTTTCTAAATGTTACCCAGCTAGCTACCTCACTTTCCTCAGCCTCCTCTCTGTCACCCTCTCCCTCATCTACCCCAAAGAGTGCTTGCTCGGTGAGAAGCAAACTTTTTTGCAAATTGTCAATGCCTCTCAGTGTTGCAACTTGCCCATTTAGAGACTCGATTAGCGATTCCAAACGGGTAATTTGCTCACATCTTGAACAAAGAAATTCACCCTGGAACGGCTGTTCCAGGACTGCATACATCATGCAAGATGTGCACTGGACTGCGTTCTCAATTGTGCAACACATACTAAATGGGGATTACACCACAAAAGAAAAAAAAATACAATACAATGTAGTAATAATATACAGGCTAATTGCAGTCCCCCTCCGTAGTCCCTGAATCTAAAGTCACTTGATCTTAAGTCACACACTTACACAACCACACTTAATCAACCACGCGTCGCGGTCAAACTCGCGTTATATATCTGCTTATATTAATATAAATGCAGCTCACTGCACCAGCCTGGTTTGCTTCCCCTCTGGAATCAAAATAGTGTGGTTATTTTTTGCTATATCCTACATCAGGGTCAAGCTTTCATCAAATGCATTTAACCATCAATAGTGTGGTTATTTTTTGGCCATATACTACATCAGGGGCAAGTTGAGCCTGTCACCCAGCGCCTAAAAAATAGGCCTGACATTTATATTCATCCAAATCTGTACTGTTTTAGCTGGTCCAGTTATTTTTAGTGACCGTCAAAGCACAGTTTTTGTTCTGGGTTGAAAAACAATTCCCAAATTTGCAATTCTCAAAATTAGTGGTTTCTGCTGTATCAGGCCTACTTTAAATCTATCCCTAAAAGGGTATATTAGATTCAAGGTGCTGATAGGGTCATTCTGAAAAACTTAACACACACGCTACAGTGCAGATACAAGTCTAATTCTGTGATTAAACGTATACCTGTCACACAGCGCCTAAAAAATAGGCCTCACATTTATATTCATCCAAATCAGTACTGTTTTAGCTGGTCAAATTATTTTTAGTGACCGTAAAAGCACAGTTTTTGTTCTGGGTTGAAAAACAATTCCCAAATTTGCAATTCTCAAAATTAGTGGTTTCTGCTGTATCAGACCTACTTAAATCTATCCCTAAAAGGGTATATTAGATTCAAGGTGCTGATAGGGTCATTCTGAAAAACTTAACACACACGCTACAGTGCAGATCCAAGTCTAATTCTGTGATTAAACGTATACCTGTCACTCAGCGCCTAAAAAATAGGCCTCACATTTATATTCAGCTAAATCTGTCATTACGGGTGTGCCTGTATTAGTGTAATACGGTACCTAAATAGATAGCCAGATAGTGTTAGGTGTCTGTAAAAAAAGGCCTGAATTTTAATTCAATACATTGGCCCGAATAATATTTTTCTTATTGTGGTGAACGGTAACAATGAGGAAAACATCTAGTAAGGGACGCGGACGCGGACGTGGACATGGTCGTGGTGGTGTTAGTGGACCCTCTGGTGCTGGGAGAGGATGTGGCCGTTCTGCCACAGCCACACGTCCTTGTGTACCAACTACCTCAGGTCCCTGTAGCCGCCAGAATTTACAGCCATATTTGGTGGGGCCCAATGTCGTTCTAAGGATGGTAAGGCCTGAGCAGGTACAGGCATTAGTCAATTGGGTGGCCAACAGTGCATCCAGCACGTTCACATTATCTCCCACCCAGTCTTCTGCAGAAAGCGCACAGATGGCGCATGAAAACCAAGCCCATCAGTCTGTCAGATCACCCCTATGCATATCAGGGAAACTGTCTGAGCCTCAAGTTATGCAGCAGTCTCTTATGCTGTTTGAAGACTCTGCTGCCAGGGTTCCCCAAGGGCATCCACCTAGCCGTTCCCCAGGGGTGGAAGAGATAGAATGCACTAACGCACAACCACTTATGTTTCCTGATGATGAGGACATGGGAATACCACCTCAGCACGTCTCTGATGATGACGAAACACAGGTGCCAACTGCTGCGTCTTTCTGCAGTGTGCAGACTGAACAGGAGGTCAGGGATCAAGACTGGGTGGAAGACGATGCAGGGGACGATGAGGTCATAGACCCCACATGGAATGAAGGTCGTGCCACTGACTTTCACAGTTCGGAGGAAGAGGCAGTGGTGAGACCGAGCCAACAGCGTAGCAAAAGAGGGAGCAGTGGGCAAAATCAGAACACCCGCCGCCAAGAGACTCCGCCTGCTACTGACCGCCGCCATCTGGGACCGAGCACCCCAAAGGCAGCTTCAAGGAGTTCCCTGGCATGGCACTTCTTCAAACAATGTGCTGACGACAAGACCCGAAAGGTTTGCACGCTGTGCCATCAGAGCCTGAAGCGAGGCATTAACGTTCTGAACCTTAGCACAACCTGCATGACCAGGCACCTGCATGCAAAGCATGAACTGCAGTGGAGTAAACACCTTAAAAACAAGGAAGTCACTCAGGCTCCCCCTGCTACCTCTTCTGCTGCTGCCGCCTCGGCCTCTTCTGCTGCTGCCGCCGCCTCGGCCTCTTCCTCCGCCTCTGGAGGGACGTTGGCACTTGCCGCCCAGCAAACATGGGATGTACCACCAACACCACCACCTGCGTCACCAAGCATCTCAACCATGTCACACGGCAGCGTTCAGCTCTCCATCTCACAAACATTTGAGAGAAAGCGTAAATTCCCACCTAGCCACCCTCGATCCCTGGCCCTGAATGCCAGCATTTCTAAACTACTGGCCTATGAAATGCTGTCATTTAGGCTGGTGGACACACACAGCTTCAAACAGCTCATGTCGCTTGCTGTCCCACAGTATGTTGTTCCCAGCCGGCACTACTTCTCCAAGAGAGCCGTGCCTTCCCTGCACAACCAAGTATCCGATAAAATCAAGTGTGCACTGTGCAACGCCATCTGTGGCATGGTCCACCTAACCACAGATACGTGGACCAGTAAGCACGGCCAGAGACGCTATATCTCCCTAACTGCACACTGGGTAAATGTAGTGGCGGCTGGGCCCCAGGCGGAGAGCTCTTTGGCGCACGTCCTTCCGCCGCCAAGGATCGCAGGGCAACATTCTTTGCCTCCTGTCTCCTCTTCCTCCTACTCAGCTTCCTCCTCCTCTTCTTCCACCTGCTCATCCAGTCAGCCACACACCTTCACCACCAACTTCAGCACAGCCCGGGGTAAACGTCAGCAGGCCATTCTGAAACTCATATGTTTGGGGGACAGGCCCCACACCGCACAGGAGTTGTGGCGGGGTATAGAACAACAGACCGACGAGTGGTTGCTGCCGGTGAGCCTCAAGCCTGGCCTGGTGGTGTGCGATAATGGGCGAAATCTCGTTGCAGCTCTGGGACTAGCCGGTTTGACGCACATCCCTTGCCTGGCGCATGTGCTGAATTTGGTGGTGCAGAAGTTCATTCACAACTATCCCGACATGTCAGAGCTGCTGCATAAAGTGCGGGCCGTCTGTTCGCGCTTCCGGCGTTCACACCCTGCCGCTGCTCGCCTGTCTGCGCTACAGCGTAACTTCGGCCTTCCCGCTCACCGCCTCATATGCGACGTGCCCACCAGGTGGAACTCCACCTTGCACATGCTGGACAGACTGTGCGAGCAGCAGCAGGCCATAGTGGAGTTTCAGCTGCAGCACGCACGGGTCAGTCGCACTGCGGAACAGCACCACTTCACCACCAATGAGTGGGCCTCCATGCGAGACCTGTGTGCCCTGTTGCGCTGTTTCGAGTACTCCACCAACATGGCCAGTGGCGATGACGCCGTTATCAGCGTTACAATACCACTTCTATGTCTCCTTGAGAAAACACTTAGGGCGATGATGGAAGAGGAGGTGGCCCAGGAGGAAGAGGAGGAAGAGGGGTCATTTTTAGCACTTTCAGGCCAGTCTCTTCGAAGTGACTCAGAAGGAGGTTTTTTGCAACAGCAGAGGCCAGGTACAAATGTGGCCAGACAGGGCCCACTACTGGAGGATGAGGAGGACGAGGATGAGGAGGAGGTGGAGGAGGAGGAGGATGAGGATGAAGCATGTTCACAGCGGGGTGGCACCCAAAGCAGCTCGGGCCCATCACTGGTGCGTGGCTGGGGGGAAACACAGGACGATGACGATACGCCTCCCATAGAGGACAGCTTGTCCTTACCTCTGGGCAGCCTGGCACACATGAGCAACTACATGCTGCAGTGCCTGCGCAACAACAGCAGAGTTGCCCACATTTTAACGTGTGCGGACTACTGGGTTGCCACCCTGCTGGATCCCCGGTACAAAGACAATGTGCCCACCTTACTTCCTACACTGAAGCGTGATAGGAAGATGAGCGAGTATAAGCGCACGTTGGTAGACGCGCTACTGAGAGCATTCCCAAATGTCACAGGGGAACCAGTGGAAGCCCAAGGCGAAGGCAGAGGAGGAGCAAAAGATCGCCAACGCAGCTGTGTCACGGCCAGCTCCCCTGAGGGCAGGGTTAGCATGGCAGAGATGTGGAAAAGTTTTGTCACCACGCCACAGCTAACTGCACCACCACCTGATATGGAATGTGTTAGCAGGAGGCAACATTTCAATAACATGGTGGAACAGTACCTGTGCACACCCCTCAACGTACTGACTGATGGTTCGGCCCCATTCAACTTCTGGGTCTCCAAATTGTCCACGTGGCCAGAGCTAGCCTTTTATGCCTTAGAGGTGCTGGCCTGCCCGGCGGACAGCGTTTTGTCTGAACGTGTATTCAGCACGGCAGGGGGCGTCATTACAGACAAACGCAGCTGCCTGTCTACAGCCAATGTGGACAAGCTGACGTTCATAAAAATGAACCAGGCATGGATCCCACAGGACCTGTCCATCCCTTGTGCAGATTAGACATTAACTACCTCCCCTTAACAATATATTATTGTACTCCAGGGCACTTCCTCATTCAATCCTATTTTTATTTTCATTTTACCATTATATTGAGGGGCAACCCAAAGTTGAATGAACCTCTCCTCTGTCTGGGTGCCGGGGCCTAAATATGTGACAGTGACCTGTTCCAGTGGTGGGTGACATGAAGCCTGATTCTCTGCTATAACATGAAGACTGATTCTGTGCTGACATGAAGCCAGATTCTCTGTTACGGGACCTCTCTCCTCTGCCTGGGTGCCTGGGCCTAAATATGTGACAGTGGCCTGTTCCAGTGGTGGGTGACGTGAAGCCTGATTCTCTGCTATGACATGAAGACTGATTCTCTGCTATGACATGAAGACTGATTCTGTGCTGACATGAAGCCAGATTCTCTGTTACGGGACCTCTCTCCTCTGTCTGGGTACCGGGGCCTAAATTTAGTAAATTTGAGATTCTTGGCAAATAGATTTTGTACAAAATTATTTGGGGCCGTCTGCCAAACGTCAAGGTGATCTCTATAATTAGAGAACCTAACAGAGTTGAGCGAACCCGAACTGTAAAGTTCGGGTTTGTACTGAACTTTAGGATTTTTGAACACCGGAAACGACGAATCCGAACATTTCAGTAAAAGTTCGGGTTCGGTGTTCGGAGAGTTAATGGCGCTTTTTGAAAGGCTGCAGAGCAGCTTATCAACAAGCGTTTAACTCTCGTGTCCTTAGAAGCCATCACAGCCATGCCAACTAATGGCATGGCTGTGATTGGCCAGTGCAGCATGTGACCCAGCCTCTATATTAGCTGGAGTCATATAACGCTGCACGTCACTCTGCTCTGATTAATGTCGGGAAAGGCTGCTGCTGCTGTGAGGGAGAGAATAGGACAGAATCTTTAATCAGAAGTGCTTGTTAACTCAGCGATCTACCTAGATTTTGTCTTGTGGGTGCAGTGCAGAATCTTTTTACCCTGCCCTGAGCCCAGTGACCCAGAAAAATAAATTTTATCCGTCTGTTAGTTAGGTGGGCGGCAATTTTATGCAAGTTCTGTGCACCAGCACTGCATATGTGCTATTGTGACAGTCAAATAGAAGCTTGAAATTCTGGGTTTAAAAAAATCACCCATTTTTGGCAAGATCCTACATATGTGGCCTTTGCAGCATTTATCTGTGTGCAATTTAAGCTTAAAATACTGCAATAAATTTCTGGATTTCAAAAAACACCCATATTTGGCAATACCCTCCATCTGGGCCCTATGCCGCATTAGTCAATGTGCAATTGAAGATAGAAGTACAGCAATAATTTTCTGGGTTTTAAAAAACATCTTTTTTGGGCAAAATACAAAATTTTACAGCCCGTGCTGCATGTCAGTGTGAAATTCAAGCGTTATATACTGCTGACATATCCTGTTATTAAACAAAACACCCTTTTTTGGCAAAATACTAAACTTGCAGCCTTGTCTGCATCTGTCATTGTGGGATACAAGTTTGAACTACAGCAATAATATTCTGTTATTAAAAAAACACCCTTTTTGGGCAAAATCCAAATTTTGCGGTGTTTGCTGCATCTGTCATTGTGAGATACAAGCTAGAAATACTTCAATAATTTTCCGGGTTTTAAAAAACACAAATTTTTGGCAATACCCTCCATCTGGGGCCTCTGCCGCAGTAGTCAGTGTGCAATTTACACTAGAAATACAGCAATAATTTTCTGGGTTTTAAATAACACCCTTTTTTGGGCAAAATACTCAATTTTACAGCACTTGCTGCATCTGTCAGTGTGAAATTCAAGCGTTATATACTGCTGTCATATTCTGTTATTAAAAAAAGCACACTTTTTGGACAAAATACTAAATTTGTGAGATACAAGCTTGAAATACTTCAATAATTTTCTGGGTTTTCAAAAACACCTATTTTTGGGCAATACCCTCCATCTGGGGCCTATGCCGCATTAGTCAGTGTGCAATTTAAGCTAGAAATACAGCAATAATTTTCTGGGCTTAAAAAAACACCCATTTTGGGCAAAATACTCAATTTTACAGCCCTTGCTGCATCTGTCAGTGTGAGATACACACGTTAGATACTGGTATTCTATTCTGTTATTTAAAAAACACCTATTTTGGGCAAAAAACTTAATTTGCGCCCTTGTCTGCATCTGTCAGTGTGAGATACATGCGTTAGATACTAATGTTCTATTCTGTTATTAAAAAAAACACCTATTTTGGGCAAAAAAACTAATTTGGCAGCCTTTGCTGAATCTGTCATTGTGAGATACAAGCGTTACATACTGCTGTTCTATTATACTATAAAAAAAAAAAAAACTATTTTGGGAAAAAAAACTTAATTTGCAGCCTTTGCTGTATCTGTCAGTGTGAGATACACGCATTAGATAATGGTGTTCTATTCTATTATAAAAAAAAAAAACATTTTGGGCAAGATCCTAAATTTGAGAAATAAGAGAAGAACGTCAAATAAGGGATGTGGCCCCGGTCGTGGTGCTGCTAGTGGAGCTCCTGTTGCAGGGATCTGTGCCAGCTACACACACAAGGTAAACACCTTCCTCAGGTGATAGAACCTTCAGCAGTATTTGGCCTAATACGGCTCTACGAATGGCGAGGCCAGAACAAGTACAGGTGATAGTAGATTTTGTTGCTGACAGTGCCTCCAGTTCCTTTACATTGTCTCCCACCCAGTCTCCTGCTAAAAGATCAGAGTTGGCAGCTGCAGCTGATGTCCATCAGTCTTTCACCTCACCCCCTTGCAAATCAGCCAAGCAGTCTGAGCCCCAAGTCATGCAGCAGTCTCTTCTGCTTTTTGATGACGCTGCTAGCAGGCTTTCCCAGGGCCATCCAGCTAGCCCTGCCCAAGAAGTGGAAGAGATTGAGTGCACCGATGCACAATCACTTATGTTTCAAGATGGGTACATGGGAGACCACCGCAGAACGTCTCGGATGATGACGAAACATAGGTGCCAACTGCTGTGGCTTTCGAAAGTGTGCAGACCGACAAGGAGGGCATGATGATGTGGAGGACGATGAGGTCCTCGACCCCACATGGTATCAAGGTCATGCGAGTGACCTGTGTAGTTCGGAGGAAGAGGGGGTGGTCGCAAAGAGCCACCAGCAGAGTAGAATAGGGAGCAGGGTGCAAAAGCAGAGCAGCCACCCCCTAGACAGTACGCCTGCTAATGCCCACACAGCAAGGGACCGAGCACACCAAACTCAGCTCCAAGGAGTTCCCTGGTGTGGCAGTTCTTCAGACAATGTGCTGACGACAAGACACGAGTGGTTTGCATGCTGTGCAATAAGAGCTTAAAGCGAGGCATAAACGCTCTCAACCCGAGCACAACCTGAATGACCAGGCATCTAAGTGCAAAGCACGAGCTGCAGTGGAGCAGACACCTCAAAAAACAAGAAAGGTCTCTGGCTCCTCCTGCTTCCTCTTCTGCTTCAGTCTCGGCCTCTTTATCCAACTCTGGAGTGACAGTGCCACCTGCCACCCCGCAAACAGAGGATCTGCCAGCAACACCACCACCTGGGTCACCAAGCATCTTCACAATGTCCCACGGAAGCGTTCAGGTCTCCATCTTCCAAACACTGTAGCGAAAGAGGAAGTACCCCCCTACCCACCCACGATCCCTGGCCCTGAATGCCAGCATTTCAAAATTACTGTCCTTTGAAATGCTGTCATTCCGTCTGGTGGAGATGGAGAGTTTTAAAAGCTTTATGGCAGTGGCTGTCCCACAGTACGTCGTGCCCAGTCGCCACTACTTTTCCAGACGTGCCATCCCTTTCCTGCACAACCAAGTGGGGTACAAAATGAGGTGTGCATTGCGCAACACCATCTGTGGCAAGGTACACCTAAATACGTGGACCAGTAAGCACGGTCAAGGACGTTATATCTCCCTAACGGGACACTGGGTAAATGCAGTGGCGGCTGGGCCTGAGGCGGATAGCAGACTGGTGCATGTCCTTCCACAACCGAGGATTGCAGGGCGCTTCAGTTTTCCTCCTGTTGCTTCCTACTCCGCTCCTCATCCGGTCAGCGTTACACCTTCCCCACCAACTTCAGCACAGCCAAGGGTAAACAATAGCAGGCAGTTTTAAAACGTATCTGTTTGGGGGATAAACCCCACACCGCGCAGGAGATGTCGACGGCCTTGAACAACAGACCGATGAGTGGTTCGTGCCAGTGAGCCTCAAGTCCGGCCTGGTGGTGTGCAATAATGGGCGAAATATCGTAGCAGCTTGCCTGGCGCATGTGCTGAATTTTGTATGGGTATGTCAGAGCTGCTGCAGAAAGTGCAGGCCATATGTGCACGCTTTTGTCGTTCTCACCCAGCTGCTATTCGCCTGTCAGTGCTGCAGCGTAACTTCGGCCTTCCTGCTCACCGCCTCATATGCAACGTGCCCACAAGGTGCAACTCCACCTTGCACATGCTGGACAGACTGTGCGAGCAGCTGTAAGCAATAGTGGAATTTCAGCTGCAGCATGCACGGGTGAGTCACTCTGTGGAACAGCACCACTTCACCACCGATGACTGGGCCTCCATGCGAGACCTGTGTTCCTTGTTGCGCTGTTTCGAGTACTCCTCCAATATGGCCAGTGCTGATAACGCCGTTCTCAGCGTTACTATCTCACTTCTATGCCTCCTTGAAAAAACGCTGCTGGCGATGATGGAAGAGGATGTGGCACAGGAGGAGGAAGAGGGATCATTTCATAGGGTTTCCGGCCAGTCATTCACAAGTGGCTCCGAGGGTGGGTTCCTGCACCCACAAACGGCAGGTACACAATTGTCCAGGCAGGGCACAGTTCTGGAGGATGAGGAGGAGGATGAGTAGGAGGAAGTGGAGGAGGATGAACAGTGTTCACAGCAGGGTGGCACCCAAATCAGCTCATGGCCATCACTGGTGCGTGGCTGGGGGGATACAGAGGACACATACGTTACACCTCCCACAGAGGACAGCTTTTCGTTGCCTCTGGGCAGCCTAGCACACATGTGCTATTACATGCTGCAGTGTCTCTGCAACGACCGCCAAGTTGCCCACATTCTAACTTGTGCTGTTTAGTAGGTGGCCACGCTGCTGGATCCCTGTAACAAGGACAACGTACCGTCCTTAATTCCCTCACTGGAGCGTGATCGTAAGATGCGCGAGAAGAAGCGCATGTTGGTAGACGCGCTGCTGGTGGCTTTCCCACCTAAAAATGGGGGCACAGTGGAAGCACAAGGCGAAGGCTGAGGAGGAGGAAGAGGTCACCAACGCAGCTGGGGCACCACCAGCACCTCAGAAGGCAGGGTTAGCATGGCCGAAATGTGGAAAAGCTTTTTCAGCATGCCACAACAACCAACTGATATGGAACATCTTAGCAGGAGGCAGCATTTCAGCAACATGGTGGAGCAGTATGTGTGCACACGCCTACACATACTTAATGACGGGTCTGCCCCCTTCAACTTCTGGGTCTCCAAATTGGGCACATGGCCTGAGCTTGCCCTTTACGCCTTGGAGTTGCTGGCCTGCCCTGCAGCCAGTGTATTGTCTGAACGTGTGTTTAGCACGGCAGGGGGCGTTATCACAGACAAGCGCAGCCGCCTGTCCATAGCCAATGTGGACAAGCTCACATTCATTAAAATGAACTAGGCATGGATCCCATAGGACTTGTCCGTACCTTTTGCAGAATAGACATGTATACCGGCCTTAACCAGCCATTGTTATACTACAGCGCAATTGCTCATTGTTGTATTTTGGATATTTCACACTCTTTTGGAGTGTACCCTAATTAATAAAAATATATAATTAAAATAAAAAAAACTGTGTTGGCTACCTCGTCCTCCTCCACCGCCGATTCCACCTACACCGCTATGTCCACCGGATACTCAAACTTCTACTCCATATGGACCTCCACCTCATACATCAAGTTTATTATTTTTAATTTGTATGTATTTTATTTTATGTCATTTCACTAATTTGTCTGTTACATTTTTGGGTGAAAATCACCAATTTTTGTGTGTGATATACCACTGCTATACCTAGTAGACAGGTAAAAAAAAATCACTAATTTGTCTGTTACATTTTCGGGTGAAATTCACCAATTTTTGGGTGTGATATATCACTGCTATACTTAGTAGACCGGTAACATATCACTAATTTGTCTGTTACATATTCGGGTGAAATGCACCAATTTTTGGGTGTGATATACAGATGGCGCAAGGTTAGCCCTCCAGCTCTTAACTCAAATTTCTTAACTCATCGCATTATCTTGAGACAAAAGCCATTGAAAAGCAATTGAAGGTGTTTGCTTAGATTAGATAACCAAACTCAGAAATCTCAGAAAACAGGAGTGTACCCCGGCTGTACCTAGTAGACAGGTAAAAATAATTCACTAATTTGTCTGTTACATATTCGGGTGAAATTCACCAATTTTTGGCTGTGATATACTCCTGCTATACCTAGTAGACAGGTAAAAACATTTCACTAATTTGTCTGTTACATCTTGGGTGACATTTGACCATTTTTGCCGTGATTAAACCCCTGCTCTGCATAGGTGATAGGGACATAAATTTAAAAAAATCGTCTGTTACATTGTCAGGTGCCATTTAAAATTTCAAAAATTCTTCTTTAATTGATGCGTGCCCCCTCCTTTCATCCAATGCTTAAACTTTAACAACTTGTCCCACATTTGCGCTTCAATAATTTGTCCCACTTTTCCGCTTGATCATATTTAATTTAAAAAAATTAACCTACCTTGGATGTGGTCTCTCTTTCTCGCGCTCCCTCTCTGGCGTGGAACCCTGATTCGCCGATAACCGTGATCAGAGGGGGTTATCACAGGTTAAATTTCCCAATGTTTTGGGGTGTACCCTAATTTAAAAAAATAAAAATGAATTTAAAATCAAAAAGCAGTGTAGGCTACCTCCTCCTCCTCCACTGCCGCTTCCACATACACCGCCACATCCACTGCCTCCTCAACCTCCTACTCCATATGGACCTCGTCCTCCTAGATCAAGATTATTATTTTTTATTTTTATGTTTTATGTTTTATTTTATGTTATTTAAAGTCATTTCTCTATCCACATTTGTTTGCAGAGCACTTGCCATGCTCTTAAATACATTTTGCTGGGATTTACATTTTTAGAGCCATTTTAGTGCTCAAAAGTTCGGGTCCCCCTTGACTTCAATGGGGTTCGGTTTCGGGGTCAAGTTCGGGTCCCAAACTCTAACTTTTTTGTGAAGTTTGGCCGAACCCGTCGAACCCAAACAGCCAGGTGAACGCTTAACTCTAGAACCTAACACTAAATCCTACCTGTTATATGCCATAATGGCCACTAGAGATGGCCTTGCGGTTCGCCCGACGGTAGTTTCGCAGCTAACTTTGCACGTTCGCGATTCGCCGAACATGCGAACATATGGCAATGTCCGGCAGCGCCATATTCTTTTGCATTGGGCCGACCCATTACACATCCATCAGGTGGAACAGGACAGCCAATTGAGGTGTTTCTATAAAAGAACCCAATCTGGCAGCCATTTTGCATTCTGTGTTTTTCCAATGTAGGGAGAGGTTGCTTTGTGGAGCAGGGACAGGCTGTTAGGGACACCAAACACTGGCTAATAGGGCCACAAAAGTCCTTTTAAGGACTGGCATAGGTGTGCTATCGATAGATGTGATATACTGAGAGGTGAGATTTACTTATAATATACTTTTCTAACATAGAAAGTATATTATAGTGCATTTGTATTGTGCAGCAGTTGTGTGCGGTTCTGCTGCGAGGGACAAGCATTATTGGAACAACTATTTGCAACAGTTGCGATATACCTGCTTCCACAAAATACTGATTAAGGAGTTTGATATACAGTCAGGTCCATAAATATTAGGACATCGACTGAATTCTAACATTTTTGGCTTTATACACCACCACAATAGATTTGAAAAGAAACAAACAAGATGTGCTTTAAAGAGGACCTTTCATGGGTCCAAAGACTATGAACTTAGTAGCAGGCTGCATAGAGCGGCGCCCAGGGATCTAAGTGCACTCACTATTATTCCTGGGCGCGGCTCCGTTCGTCCGCTCAGAGCCAGGGAGTTTTTTTTTTTCTCCCTGGCTCTAAGCTCTGCGCTGTGGTTGGACAGCGCTACTGTCAGGGAGAAGGAGAGACACTGGCGTCTCCTCCTACATGCACCGAATGTTGAGAAATTACCGGGGGCCACAGAGGACGAACGGAGCGGCGCCCAGGAATAATAGTAAGTGCACTTAGATCCCTGGGCACCGCTCTATGCAGCCTGCTACTAAGTTCATATTCTTTGGACCCATGGAAGGTCCTCTTTAACTGCAGACTGTCAGCTTTAATTTGAGGGTATTTACATCCAAATAAGGTGAACGTTGTAGGAATTACAAAAGTTTGCATATGTGCCTCCCACTTGTTAAGGGACCAAAAGAAATGAGACAGAATAATAATTGTGACAAACTGCCATTTGCCACTGGGCATTGTAGAGGACTTATGGCTAGCCTCCTGCCCTACGACTATGGCCCCGGGACATGTTGCCCTTCAGGAACAGTGTGACAGAACTGTGCCGCATGTCTGGACTGTTGGTGGGACCGAACGCGGTCAGCGGTGTATGCTGGGGATTCTGTGGAGCTGGAATCGGACGCGCAGATACACAAACGCCACTGACCCTTACCTTCTTCCATACTGAACTTTCAGCTCCAGAGACTAAGTCCCGTTCGAAGATGGGACTTAGTCGTTTTTCTGCATGAAATTGACCGACCGCACAGCCCAAATCTATGAAACTGTTTTGGGCAGGAAATTGTGCTTGCGGTCGGTCATAAAGGACTTCCACTAAACTTTTGATCTGCTGGAGATATTTGTGTGATTTTTGGAAGTGTTTATGTTTGATGTATGCTGAGTTTAAATATGTAATTTTTATGGAGATGTAATGTATGGTTTTAAAGTTACAGTGTATGTTTAAAAACTGTATTTTTACTGTCTGTGATAGTTATGTTAATCCATAATTATATCCCAGACAGAAGAGAGGATTTTGTGTATTTGGGTGGAAATTCCTGCCCTATTGTTCCCACATGTGTATTCGTGATTTCCCTTTGTCCTGGGAGATAATTGAATTGCTCTTCGGGTGTCTCCAGGGCAGAGAGGAGGAAACCATGATGCATTGTGGGGACCTGCATAAATACGTGCGGGTAGCCCTCAATAAAGAGTTCAGTTCAGTTCAGTTCATGTTTTTCTAACCCTTCAAAACGCAGCCTTGTCTCGTTATTGGAGGGAATTGCTGTGTCACGCTGCGGATTGCTATGCTCTGAATATTCCCTGGAGGAGAGATCTTTCCCACACGGTCCTGAATGCTGGAGGTTCATTCAGGGTGGAAGGAAGACGGCACGGTTCCAGTTAAGCTACGGCGGTTGTGGAGTCTGCGGTGGTTGTGGTGTCCAGTGCGGTGCTTGTGGTCCTCGGCGCAAGCTAGGAAGCGTCCATTAACGGAAGGGGATCCGTTACATTGGTGGCAAGCGGTGGGATGGCTTCCCTAGTGCGAGGAGCAGCATCCTGGGAACACCAAGCAAAACTAGAATATTGGTATAGTCACGTACGGTTTGACGCTATACTGAAGAAGCGGTTGGCTATCTACGGGCCCCTCCTAACAGAGGAACTTGTACCGGAAGTGAGGAGAGAACTGGCGGAGTATCTGCAGCAAGAAGCAGAATATCGGGCAGAGATAGCGAAGTATTCCGTCCCTGCGCCCCAGCAAAAGCATGAGTTAAAGGGGGCCGAAGGTGTCGTCCTTCCCCCCCAGCGGCAGTGTGTACCCCAGGGGGCCGAAGGTGTCGTCCTTCCCCCCAGCGGCAGTGTGTACCCCAGGGGGCCGAAGGTGTCGTCCTTCCCCCCAGCGGCAGTGTGTACCCCAGGGGGCCGAAGGTGTCGTCCTTCCCCCCCAGCGGCAGTGTGTACCCCAGGGGGCCGAAGGTGTCGTCCTTCCCCCCCAGCGGCAGTGTGTACCCCAGGGGGCCGAAGGTGTCGTCCTTCCCCCCCAGCGGCAGTCTGTACCCCAGGGGGCCGAAGGTGTCTTCTTTCTTCCCCAGCGGCAGTGTGAACCCCAGGGGGCCGAAGGTGTCGTCCTTCCCCCCCAGCGGCAGTGTGTACCCCAGGGGGCCAAAGGTGTCGTCCTTCCCCCCCAGCGGCAGTGTGTACCCCAGGGGGCCGAAGGTGTCGTCCTTCCCCCCCAGCGGCAGTGTGAACCCCAGGGAGCTGAAGGTGTCGTCCTTCCTCCCCAGCGGCAGTGTGTGTTACAGGGAGCTGAAGATGCCCTCCTTCCTCCCCAGCGGCAGTGTGTACCCCAGGGGGCCAAAGATGTCGTCCTTCCCCCCCAGCAGCAGTGTGAACCCCAGGGAACTGAAGGTGTCGTCCTTCCTCCCCAGCGGCAGTGGGTGTTGCAGGGAGCTGAAGGTGCCCTCCTCCCTCCCCAGCGGCAGTGTGTACCCCAGGGGGCCGAAGGTGTCGTCCTTTCCCCCCAGCGGCAGTGTGTACCCCAGGGAGCTGAAGGTGTCATCCTTCCTCCCCAGCGGCAGCCTATGTTTCAGGGAGAGGAGCGAAGCACCCTCTCTCCCCAGCGGCAGCTTACCATAACAAGGGGAGACACCAATCGCCTAGACGGCGCAGATGGAACCGTGGTCTCTGCGCCTGACCTACCGGGATGCTGGACAGCCTGTCCAGATCCCCCACTACCCTCACCAGGACAACAGGAGGAGGGGGTAAGTACAAATTCCCCTCCCCAGTTAACTCCTAACGTGGCCTCAGGGTTAACAGAGGCGATGTTAACCCCTGCTGACTCCCATATTCCTCTGGCTACTGAGCCGGACTATGGTCTCAGCACCCCAGCAGAAGAGCTGGCAGCTGGGCAGAGTGCAGTCGGCCTCTGCCCTCCCTCAAGTCCCCACAGCATGTTGCCCCATCACCACAGCAAAATACCCAGGTGCAGTAACTGTTTCTTGTGGGTGGGTCACCCTTGTACCTGTTTGTTGTGGGTGGGCTACTCGGGCATCTGGTTACCGTGGGTTGGTGGATCGACTAACGGAGGCACTGACCGACAGAAGGTCAGGTGCCTGGTTAGTCTTCCCCCCAAAGGGGAGATGTGTGACAAACTGCCATTTGCCACTGGGCATTGTAGAGGACTTATGGCTAGCCTCCTGCCCTACGACTATGGCCCCGGGACATGTTGCCCTTCAGGAACAGTGTGACAGAACTGTGCCGCATGTCTGGACTGTTGGTGGGACCGAACGCGGTCAGCAGTGTATGCTGGGGATTCTGTGGAGCTGGAATCGGATGCGCAGATACACGAACGCCGCTGACCCTTACCTTCTTCCATACTGAACTTTCAGCTCCAGAGACTAAGTCCCGTTCGAAGATGGGACTTAGTCGTTTTTCTGCATGAAATTGACCGACCGCACAGTCCAAATCTATGGAACTGTTTTGGGCAGAAAATTGTGCTTGCGGTCGGTCATAAAGGACTTCCACTAAACTTTTGATCTGCTGGAGGGATTTGTGTGATTTTTGGAAGTGTTTATGTTTGATGTATGCTGAGTTTAAATATGTAATTTTTATGGAGATGGAATGTATGGTTTTAAAGTTACAGTGTATAGAGTTGAGCGAACACCTGGATGTTCGGGTTCGAGAAGTTCGGCCGAACTTCCCGGAAATGTTCGGGTTCGGGGTCCGAACCCGATCCGAACTTCGTCCCGAACCCGAACCCCATTGAAGTCAATGGGGACCCAAACTTTTCGGCACTAAAAAGGCTGTAAAACAGCCCAGGAAAGAGCTAGAGGGCTGCAAAAGGCAGCAACATGTAGGTAAATCCCCTGCAAACAAATGTGGATAGGGAAATGAATAAAAAAAATAAATAAAAAAATGACCCAATATAAATTGGACAGAGGTCCCATAGCAGAGAATCTGGTTTCACGTCAGCAGAGAATCAGTCTCTTCATGCCATAGCAAAGAATCTGGCTTCATGTCAGCACAGAATCAGTCTCTTCATGCCATAGCAGAGAATCTGGCTTCATGTCAGCACAGAATCTGGCTTCATGTCATAGCAGAGAATCAGGCTTCACGTCACCCACCACTGGAACAGGCCACTGTCACATATTTAGGCCCCAGCACCCAGACAGAGGAGAGAGGTCCCGTAACAGAGAATCTGGCCTTATGTCAGCGCAGAATCTGTATTCATGTCATAGCAGAGAATCAGGCTTCACGTCACCCACCACTGGAACAGGCCACTGTCACATATTTAGGCCCAGGCACCCAGGCAGAGGAGAGAGGTCCCGTAACAGAGAATCTGGCCTTATGTCAGCGCAGAATCTGTATTCATGTCATAGCAGAGAATCAGGCTTCACGTCACCCACCACTGGAACAGGCCACTGTCACACATTTAGGCCCAGGTACCCAGGCAGAGGAGAGAGGTCCCGTAACAGAGAATCTGGCCTTATGTCAGCGCAGAATCAGTCTTCATGTCATAGCAGAGAATCAGGCTTCACGTCACCCACCACTGGAACAGGCCACTGTCACACATTTAGGCCCCGGCACCCAGACAGAGGAGAGCGGTCCCGTAACAGAGAATCTGGCCTTATGTCAGCGCAGAATCTGTATTCATGTCATAGCAGAGAATCAGGCTTCACGTCACCCACCACTGGAACAGGCCACTGTCACACATTTAGGCCCAGGTACCCAGGCAGAGGAGAGAGGTCCCGTAACAGAGAATCTGGCCTGATGTCAGCGCAGAATCTGTCTTCATGTCATAGCAGAGAATCAGGCTTCACGTCACCCACCACTGGAACAGGCCACTGTCACACATTTAGGCCCAGGCACCCAGGCAGATTAGAGAGGTCCCGTAACAGAGAATCTGGCCTGATGTCAGCACAGAATCTGTCTTCATGTCATAGCAGAGAATCAGGCTTCACGTCACCCACCACTGGAACAGGCCACTGTCACATATTTAGGCCCAGGCACCCAGGCAGAGGAGAGAGGTCGCGTAACAGAAAATCTGGCTTCATGTCAGCAGAGAATAAGTCTTCATGTCATAGCAGAGAATCAGGCTTCACGTCACCCACCACTGGAACAGGCCACTGTCACACATTTAGGCCCAGGCACCCAGGCAGAGGAGAGAGGTCCCGTAACAGAGAATCTGGCCTTATGTCAGCACAGAATCTGTCTTCATGTCTTAGCAGAGAATCAGGCTTCACGTCACCCACCACTGGAACAAGCCACTGTCACATATTTAGGCCCCGGCACCCAGACAGAGGAGAGAGGTCCCGTAACAGAGAATCTGGCCTTATGTCAGCGCAGAATCTGTATTCATGTCATAGCAGAGAATCAGGCTTCACGTCACCCACCACTGGAACAGGCCACTGTCACATATTTAGGCCCAGGCACCCAGAAAGAGGAGAGAGGTCCCGTAACAGAGAATCTGGCTTTATGTCAGCGCAGAATCTGTATTCATGTCATAGAAGAGAATCAGGCTTCATGTCACCCACCACTGGAACAGGCCACTGTCACACATTTAGGCCCAGGCACCCAGACAGAGGAGAGAGGTCCCGTAACAGAGAATCTGGCCTGATGTCAGCACAGAATCTGTCTTCATGTCATAGCAGAGAATCAGGCTTCACGTCACCCACCACTGGAACAGGCCACTGTCACATATTTAGGCCCAGGCAGCCAGGCAGAGGAGAGAGGTCGCGTAACAGAGAATCTGGCTTCATGTCAGCACAGAATCTGTCTTCATGTCATAGCAGAGAATCAGGCTTCACGTCACCCACCACTGGAACAGGCCACTGTCACACATTTAGGCCCCGGCACCCAGACAGAGGAGAGGTTCATTCAACTTTGGGTTGCCCCGCAATATAATGGTAAAATGAAATTAAAAATAGTATTGAATGAGGAAGTGCCCTGGAGTAGAATAATATATTGTTAAGGGGAGGTAGTTAATATCTAATCTGCACAAGGGATGGACAGGTCCTGTGGGATCCATGCCTGGTTCATTTTTATGAACGTCAGCTTGTCCACATTGGCTGTAGACAGGAGGCTGCGTTTGTCTGTAATGACGCCCTCTGCCGTGCTGAATACACGTTCAGACAAAACGCTGGCCGCCGGGCAGGCCAGCACCTCCAAGGCATAAAAGGCTAGCTCTGGCCACGTGGACAATTTGGAGACCCAGAAGTTGAATGGGGCCGAACCATCAGTCAGTACGTGGAGGGGTGTGCACAGGTACTGTTCCACCATGTTAGTGAAATGTTGCCTCCTGCTAACACGTTCCGTATCAGGTGGTGGTGCACTTAGCTGTGGCGTGGTGACAAAACTTTTCCACATCTCTGCCATGCTAACCCTGCCCTCAGAGGAGCTGGCCGTGACACAGCTGCGTTAGCGACCTCTTGCTCCTCCTCTGCCTTCGCTTTGGGCTTCCACTGGTTCCCCTGTGACATTTGGGAATGCTCTCAGTAGCGCGTCTACCAACATAAGTTTGTACTCGCGCATCTTCCTATCACGCTCCAGTGTAGGAAGTAAGGTGGGCACATTGTCTTTGTACCGGGGATCCAGCAAGGTGGCAACCCAGTAGTCCGCACACGTTAAAATGTGGGCAACTCTGCTGTCGTTGCTCAGGCACTGCAGCATGTAGTCGCTCATGTGTGCCAGGCTGCCCAGAGGTAAGGACAAGCTGTCCTCTGTGGGAGGCGTATCGTCATCGTCCTGTGTTTCCCCCCAGCCACGCACCAGTGATGGGCCCGAGCTGCTTTGGGTGCCACCCCGCTGTGAACATGCTTCATCCTCATCCTCCTCCACCTCCTCCTCATCCTCGTCCTCCTCGTCCTCCAGTAGTGGGCCCTGTCTGGCCACATTTGTACCTGGCCTCTGGTGTTGCAAAAAACCTCCCTCTGAGTCACTTTGAAGAGACTGGCCTGAAAGTGCTAAAAATGACCCCTCTTCCTCCTCTTCCTCCTGGGCCACCTCCTCTTACATCATCGCCCTAAGTGTTTTCTCAAGGAGACATAGAAGTGGTATTGTAACGCTGATAACGGCGTCATCGCCACTGGCCATGTTGGTGGAGTACTCGAAACAGCGCAACAGGGCACACAGGTCTCGCATGGAGGCCCAGTCATTGGTGGTGAAGTGTGTCTGATCCGCAGTGCGACTGACCCGTGCGTGCTGCAGCTGAAACTCCACTATGGCCTGCTGCTGCTCGCACAGTCTGTCCAGCATATGCAAGGTGGAGTTCCACCTGGTGGGTACGTCGCATATGAGGCGGTGAGCGGGAAGGCCGAAGTTACGCTGTAGCGCAGACAGGCGAGCAGCGGCAGGGTGTGAACGCCGGAAGCTCGAACAGACGGCCCGCACTTTATGCAGCAGCTCTGACATGTCGGGGTAGTTGCGAATGAACTTCTGCACCACCAAATTCAGCACATGCGCCAGGCAAGAGATGTGCGTCAAACCGGCTAGTCCCAAAGCTGCAACGAGATTTCGCCCATTATCGCACACCACCAGGCCGGGCTTGAGGCTCACCGGCAGCAACCACTCGTCGGTCTGTTGTTCTATACCCCGCCACAACTCCTGTGCGGTGTGGGGCCTGTCCCCCAAACATATGAGTTTCAGAATGGCCTGCTGACGTTTACCCCGGGCTGTGCTGAAGTTGATGGTGAAGGTGTGTGGCTGACTGGATGAGCAGGTGGAAGAAGGGGAGGAGGAAGCTGAGTAGGAGGAGGAGGAGACAGGAGGCAAAGAATGTTGCCCTGCGATCCTTGGCGGCGGAAGGACGTGCGCCAAACAGCCGCCACTACATTTACACAGTGTGCAGTTAGGGAGATATAGCGTCCCTGGCCGTGCATACTGGTCCACGTATCTGTGGTTAGGTGGACCTTGCCACAGATGGCGTTGCACAGTGCACACTTGATTTTATCGGACACTTGGTTGTGCAGGGAAGGCACGGCTCTCTTGGAGAAGTAGTGGCGGCTGGGAACAACATACTGTGGGACAGCAAGTGACATGAGCTGTTTGAAGCTGTGTGTGTCCACCAGCCTAAATGACAGCATTTCATAGGCCAGTAGTTTAGAAATGCTGGCATTCAGGGCCAGGGATCGAGGGTGGCTAGGTGGGAATTTACGCTTTCTCTCAAATGTTTGTGAGATGGAGAGCTGAACGCTGCCGTGTGACATGGTTGAGATGCTTGGTGACGCAGGTGGTGGTGTTGGTGGTACATCCCATGTTTGCTGGGCGGCAGGTGCCAACGTTCCTCCAGAGGCAGAGGAAGAGGCCGAGGCGGCGGCAGCAGCAGCAGAAGAGGCCGAGGCAGCAGCAGAAGAGGCCGAGGCGGCAGCAGCAGAAGAGGTAGCAGGGGGAGCCTGAGTGACTTCCTTGTTTTTAAGGTGTTTACTCCACTGCAGTTCATGCTTTGCATGCAGGTGCCTGGTCATGCAGGTTGTGCTAAGGTTCAGAACATTATTGCCTCGCTTCAGGCTCTGATGGCACAGCGTACAAACCACTCGGGTCTTGTCGTCAGCACATTGTTTGAAGAAGTGCCATGCCAGGGAACTCCTTGAAGCGGCCTTTGGGGTGCTCGGTCCCAGATGGCGGCGGTCAGTAGCAGGCGAAGTCTCTTGGCGGCGGGTGTTCTGATTTTGCCCACTGCTCCCTCTTTTGCTACGCTGTTGGCTCGGTCTCACCACTGCCTCTTCCTCCGAACTGTGAAAGTCAGTGGCACGACCTTCATTCCATGTGGGGTATAGGACCTCATCGTCCCCTGCATCGTCTTCCACCCAGTCTTGACCCCTGACCTCCTGTTCAGTCTGCACACTGCAGAAAGACGCAGCAGTTGGCACCTGTGTTTCGTCATCATCAGAGACATGCTGAGGTGGTATTCCCATGTCCTCATCATCAGGAAAAATAAGTGGTTGTGCGTTAGTGCATTCTATCTCTTCCACCCCTGGGGAAGGGCTAGGTGGATGCCCTTGGGAAACCCTGGCAGCAGAGTCTTCAAACAGCTGCTGCATAACTTGAGGCTCAGACAGTTTCCCTGATATGCATGGGGGTGATGTGACAGACCGATGGGCTTGGTTTTCATGCGCCATCTGTGCGCTTTCTGCAGAAGACTGGGTGGGAGATAATGTGAACGTGCTGGATCCACTGTCGGCCACCCAATTGACTAATGCCTGCACCTGCTCAGGCCTTACCATCCTTAGAATGGCATTGGGCCCCACCAAATATCGCTGTAAATTCTGCTGGCTACTGGGACCTGAGGTAGTTGGTTCACTAGGACGTGTGGCTGTGGCAGAACGGCCACGTCCTCTCCCAGCACCAGAGGGTCCACTAACACCACCACGACCATGTCCACGTCCGCGTCCGCGTCCCTTATTAGATGTTTTCCTCATTGTTCCCGTTCACCACAATTTTGAGAATGGCAAATTTGGGAATAGTTTTTCAACCCAGAACAAAAAGTGTGCTTTTACGGTCACTACAAATAACTTGACCAGCTAAAACTGTGCAGATTTGGTTGAATAGAGATGTGAGACCTGTTTTTTTTTAGCGCTGTGTGACAGTTATAGGTTTAATCACAGAATGACACTTCTATCAGCACGCTAGGGTGTGTCTTAGGTTTTTCTGAATCACACTATCAATACCTTCAATGTAAGATTTTCTTTTTGGGATAGATTTCAAGTAGGCCTCAAATACCACAAACTAGTTATTTTCAGAATGGCAAATTTGGGAATGCTTTTTCAACCCAGAACAAAAAGTCTGCTTTTACGGTCACTACAAATAACGTGACCAGCTAAAACTGTGCAGATTTGGTTGAATAGAGATGTGAGACCTGTTTTTTTTTGCGCTGTGTGACAGTTATAGGTTTAATCACAGAATGACACTTCTATCAGCACGCTAGCGTGTGTCTTAGGTTTTTCTGAATCACACTATCAATACCTTCAATGTAAGATTTTCTTTTTGGGATAGATTTCAAGTAGGCCTCAAATACCACAAACTAGTAATTTTGAGAATGGCAAATTTGGGAATGCTTTTTCAACCCAGAACAAAAAGTCTGCTTTTACGGTCACTACAAATAACTTGACCAGCTAAAACTGTGCAGATTTGGTTGAATAGAAATGTCAGGTCTATTTTTTAGGTGCTGGGTGACAGGCTCAACTTGCCCCTGATGTAATATATGGCCAAAAAATAACCACACTGTTGATGGTTAAATGCACTTGGGTGACACAGGCTCAGCCTGCAGCTGATGTAGTATATGGCCAAAAAATATTCAGACTGTTGATGGTTAAATGCACTTGGGTGACACAGGCTCAGCCTGCAGCTGATGTAGGATATAGCACAAAATAACCACACTATCGATGGTTAAATACACTTGGTGATAGCTCGTGCTGGCGCACCACAAGTCACAAAATGGCCGCCGATCACCCCAGAAAAAAAGTGATCTAAAAACGCTCTGGGCAGCCTCAAAAAAGTGAGCAAGTCAATAATAGCACTTTAATGATCCACAGCTGCAGATCGATCACAGAATCAAGTCTTTTGGAGGAGTTAATCTGCCTAATCTCGCCCTAACGTCGCAGCTGCAACATCTCCCTATACTGATCATAGCAGAGTGACGTGCGGTGCTACGTGACTCCAGCTTAAATAGAGGCTGGGTCACATGGTGCACTGGCCAATCACAGCCATGCCAATAGTAGGCATGGCTGTGATGGCCTCTTGGGCCAAGTAGTATGACGCTTGTTGATTGGCTGCTTTGCAGCCTTTCAAAAAGCGCCAAGAAAGCGCCAAACACCGAACCCGAACACAGACTTTTACGAAAATGTTCGGGTTCGGGTCCGTGTCACGGACACCCCAAAATTCGGTACGAACCCGAACTATACAGTTCGGGTTCGCTCATCCCTAACAGTGTATGTTTAAAAACTGTATTTTTACTGTCTGTGATAGTTATGTTAATCCATAATTATATCCCAGACAGAAGGGAGGATTTTGTGTATTTGGGTGGAAATTCCTGCCCTATTGTTCCCACATGTGTATTCGTGATTTCCCTTTGTCCTGGGAGATAATTGAATTGCTCTTCGGGTGTCTCCAGGGCAGAGAGGAGGAAACCATGATGCATTGTGGGGACCTGCATAAATACGGGCGGGTAGCCCTCAATAAAGAGTTCAGTTCAGTTCATGTTTTTCTAACCCTTCAAAACGCAGCCTTGTCTCGTTATTGGAGGGAATTGCTGTGTCACGCTGGGGATTGCTATGCTCTGCATATTCCCTGGAGGAGAGATCTTTCCCACACGGTCCTGAATGCTGGAGGTTCATTCAGGGTGGAAGGAAGATGGCACGGTTCCAGTTAAGCTACGGTGGTTGTGGTGTCCAGTGCGGTGCTTGTGGTCCTCGGCGCAAACTAGGAAGCGTCCATTAACGGAAGAGGATCCGTTACAATAATCATAAATCAAACTTTCACTTTTTAATACATGGTTGCAAATCCTTTGCAGTCAATTACAGCCTGAAGTTTGGAACGCATAGACATCACTAGACACTGGGTTTCATCCCTGGTGATGCTCTGCCAGGCCTCTACTGCAACTCTCTTCAGTTTCAGCTTGTTCTTGGGGAATTTTCCCTTCAGTTTTGTCTTCAGCAAGTGAAATGCATGTTCAATCGGATTCGGGTCAGGTGACTGACTTAACCATTGCATAACATTCCACTTCTTTTCCTTAAAAAACTCTTTGGTTGCTTTTGCAGTATGCTTTGGGTCATCGTCCATCTGCACTGTGAATCGCCGTCCAATGAGTTCTGAAGCATTTGGCTGAATATGAGCAGATAATATTACCCGAAACACTTCAGAATTCATACTACTGCTTTTGTCAGCAGTCACATCATCAATAAATACAAGAGAACCAGTTCCATTGGCAGCCATACATGCCCACGCCATGACACTACCACCACCATGCTTCACTGATGAGGTGGTATGCTTAGGATTATGAGCAGTTCCTTTTCTTCTCCATACTCTTCTCTTCCCATCACTCTGGTACAAGTGGATCTTGGTCTCATCTGTCCATAGGATGTTGTTCCGGAACTGTAAAGACTTTTTTAGGATGTCGTTTGGCAAACTCTAATCTGGCCTTCCTGTTTGTGAGGCTCACCAATGGTTTACATCTTGTAGTGAACCCTCTGTATTCACTCTGGTGAAGTCTTCTCTTGATTGTTGACTTTGACACACATACACCTACATCCTGGAGAGTGTTCTTGATCTGGCCAACTGATGTGAAGGATGTTTTCTTCACCAGGGTAAGAATTATTCGGTCATCCACCACAGTTGTTTTCTGTGGTCTTCCGGGTCTTTTAGTGTTGCTGAGCTCACCGATGCATTACTTCTTTTTAAGAATGTTCCAAACAGTTGATTTGGCCACGCCTAATATTTTTTGCTATGTCTCTGATGGGTTTGTTTTGTTTTTTTCAGGCTAATGATGGCTTGCTTCACTGATAGTGACAGCTCTTTGGATCTCATCTTGAGAGTTGACAGCAACAGATTCCAAATGCAAATAGAACACTTGAAATGAACTCTGGACCTTTTATCTGCTTATTGTAATTGGGATAATGAGGGAATAACACACACCTGGCCATTGAACTGCTGAGAAGCCAATTGTCCTATTACTTTTGGTCCCATAACAAATAGGAGGTATACAGTTGTGTTCAAAATTATTCAACCCCCACTGAAATTGAGTGTTTTGGCCAGTTTGACATTGATTTTGATCATTTCAGTCATCTTGTTTACAATTAAATCAAAGAGGCACTTGTAAGTCAGACAAATTTAACATAACATTTATAATGGAATAACCACAAATGTCTTTTCTGTGCTCACATCATTATCACTTTTATTCAACCCCCAAGTGACATTCAATCTTAGTACTTAGTGCAACATCCTTTTCCAGTTATAACAGCTTTTAAACGTGAAGCATAGCTTGACACAAGTGTCTTGCAGCGATCTACGGGTATCTTCGCCCATTCTTCATGGGCAAAAGCCTCCAGTTCACTCACATTCTTAGGCTTGCGCGCTGCAACTGCTTTCTTTCAGACCCACCAGAGGTTCTCAATCGGAATTAAGTCTGGTGACTGCGATGGCTACTTCAAAATGTTCCAGCCTTTAATCTGCAACCATGCTCTAGTGGACTTGGAGGTATGCTTGGGATTATTGTCCTGTTGAAAGGTCCAACGTCTCCCAAGACTCAGGTTTGTGACGGACTGCATCACATTTTCATCCAATATCTCCTGGTACTGAAGAGAATTCATGGTACCTTGCACACGCTGAAGCTTCCCTGTACCTGTAGAAGCAAAACAGCCCCAAAGCATGATTGACCCCCCGCCATGCTTCACAGTAGGCAAGGTGTTCTTTTCTTCATAGGCCTTGTTCTTCCTCCTCCAAACATAGCATTGATCCATGGGCCCAAACAGTGCTAATTTTGTTTCATCAGTCCACAGAACACTATCCCAAAACTTTTGTGGTTTGTCCACATGACTTTTGGCATACTGCAGTCGACTCTTCTTATTCTTTGGAGACAGCAAGGGGGTGCGCCTGGGAGTTCTGGCATGGAGGCCTTCATTACGCAGTGTGCGCCTTATTGTCTGAGCTGAAACTTCAGTACCCACATCTGACAAATCTTTTTTCAGTTCCTCAACAGTCACACGGGGACTTTTCTCCACTTTGCGCTTCAGGTAGCGCACAGCAGTCGAAGTCAGCATCTTCTTTCTGCCATAACCAGGTAGCGTTTCAACAGTGCCCTTTGCCTTGAATTTGCGAATGATGCTTCCTATGGTGTCTCTTGGTATGTTTAACATCTTTGCAATCTTCTTATAGCCATTGCCCTTCCTGTGAAGAGAAATCACCTCTTCTCTTGTCTTCCTGGACCATTCCCTTGACTTCACCATGTTTGTAAACACACCAGTAAATGTCTAGAAGGAGCTGAGTATCACAGTCATTTTAAATCTGCCTAATTGGTGCTTATAATGCTTGATTGCTGCTCCTTGACATCCACAGGTGTTTTCAATACCTGATCGAAAACACTTGAATAAACCTCTGTTCTTAAGAGTGGTAGTCTTTAAGGGGTTGAATAATTGTGTCAATGAAGAAATCACAAAAAAAACATTTAATACTGTATTACAAAAACAATTGATGTCATTTTAGTTGCATTTGGTTCTTTAAAAAGTCCTTGTAAGATTTCATTCTGAACACAATTACAAATGTACACTAAATTCCCTAAAACCCTTTACACCATTGGGGGTTGAATAATTTTGAACACAACTGTATATGCAAACTGTTGTAATTCCTACACCATTCACCTGATTTGGATGTAAATACCCTAAATAAAGCTGACAGTCTGCAGTTAAAGCACTTCTTGTTTGTTTCATTTCAAATCTATTGTGGTGGTGTATAGAGCCAAAAATGTTAGAATTGTGTCGATGTCCCAATATTTATGGACCTGACTGTACCTGCTTCCACAAAATACTGATTAAGGGGTTTGATATACCTGCTTCCACAGAATACTGATTGAGGGGTGCGATATACAGTGCCTTGCAATAGTATTCACCCCCTTGACTTTTTTTTGTGTTTTGTTACTTTACAGCCTTAAGTTCAATGTTTTGTTAACCCCTTAGTGACCAAGCCTGTTTGGGCCTTTATGACCAAGCGTTTTTCTTCCTTTTTTCATGGTCTCGTTTCAAGATCTATAACTTTTTAATTTTTTCGTCTATATAGCTTTATGAGGGCTTGTTTTTTTTACGGGAAAAGTTGTAGTTTTTTATGGCGCCATTTTGGGGTACACATAAATTTCTAATTAACTTTTATTAACTCTTTCTGGGAGGGAGATGGGGAAAAATAGCAATACTGCCACTGCGTTTTTACAATATAAATTTTATGGCGTTAATTGTTCGGTACAAATAACATAATATCTTTATTCTCTGAGTCAGTACGATTACAGTGATACTAAATACTTATAATTTTGTTTACGTTTTACTACTTTTTTTTGCAAAAAAACCCTTTTTATTAACCAAAAAAATGATTTTGCATTGCCACTTCACAAGACCCATAACTTTTTTTATTTTTTTATATGGAATTGTGTGAGGGCTTGATTTTTGAAAGACGACTTTTTCATTAGTTTGATTTTGGAGTAAATGGCGCTTTTTGATCGCTTGTTATTACGTTTTTTTCGGTGGAAACTAAGAATAAATTCTAAATTCTGTATTTTTAATTTTTTTTTACGGCGTTCACCATAGGGGATAATTTATGTAATATTTATGTAGTCCCAGTCGTTACGGACGCTGCAATACCAAACATATGGGGGATATTTTCTTTTTGCAATTTTTTTCATTGAAAAGCGTATTTTTTATTTTATGGAATTTTTTTTATTTAATAAATGTGTGTTTTTTTTCTATTTTTTTTACTACTTAATAGTCCCACAAGGGGACTATAATATACAGTATTTTGATTGCTTTTAAAATGTAATGCATTATCTCTATAATGCATTGCATTTCAATAGCAATGTTATTCAAACATTGACCAGCAGGCTGCGCCAGAGAGGCACAGCCTGCTGGAGATAACTGAAGACAGGCTCGGGGCCCTGATCGGAAGCAAGGTAAGCTTCCCAACACTTCAACACCCCGCCATCGCATTTTCGGGGTGCTGATGGGAGACAGAGGGAGTCCGCTCCCTCTGTCACCACTTTACATGCAGCGGGCGCCATTGTGCCCGGCATGTAAAGGGTTAAACAGCCCTGATCAGCACTCCTGCCGGTCCAGGCTGTTAGAGCAGTGCCCAGGCTCTCATGTGAGAGCCGGGTCCGCGCTCCCTTCTGCACGGGGGAGCCGTGCAGAGCTTAGACTGGGCCGCCATAGAAAAACGCGGCGGCCCAGCCT
This sequence comes from Bufo bufo, assembly GCF_905171765.1. Taxonomy (NCBI): domain Eukaryota; kingdom Metazoa; phylum Chordata; class Amphibia; order Anura; family Bufonidae; genus Bufo; species Bufo bufo. Next base: position 358,286,901 of record NC_053389.1, on the reverse strand, counting down.
AAGGCCCCTTAGTGACCGCCGTAAAAACACGTATGGGTGGTCACTAAAGGGTTAATCTGAATTTTATGTGATGAATCAGATCACGAGAGTCTAAGTTGGTGAAGTGAAATGAGAAAGATATATAAATAAAACTATTGTTTAGAAATAGAAAAAGAAAATTGGCATGTGCGTATGTATTTACCCCCTTAACCGCCTCCGGACCGCCTAACGCAGGATCACGTTCCGGAGGTGGCTTACTCAGGCAGAGTCACGCATCTACGTGACATCTCGCGAGACGCGAGATTTCCTGTGAACGCCCGCACACAGGCGCGCGCGTTCACAGGAACTGCAGGTAAGCGAGTGGAACTACAGCCTGCCAGCGGCGATCGTTCGCTGGCAGGCTGTAGATGCGATTTTTTTAACCCCTAACAGGTATATTAGACGCTGTTTTGATAACAGCATCTAATATACCTGCTACCTGGTCCTCTGGTGGTCCCTTTTGCTTGGATCGACCACCAGAGGACACAGGCAGCTCTGTAATAAGTAGCACCAAGCACCACACTACACTACACCCCCCCTGTCACTTATTAACCCCTTATTAACCCCTGATCACCCCATATAGACTCCCTGATCACCCCCCTGTCATTGATCACCCCCCTGTAAGGCTCCATTCAGACGTCCAAATGTGTTTTACGGATCCACGGATCCATGGATTGGATCCCTTACAAAGTCTCATATTCCACTAACTTGTGACAAAAAAAAATAATTCCATGAACTCTATGCCCATCACGAAATACCTTGGGGTGTCTTTTTTCCAAAATGGGGTCACTTGTGGGGTAGTTATACTGCCCTGGCATTTTAGGGGCCCTAATGCGTGAGAAGTAGTTTGAAATCAAAATGTATAAAAAATGCCCTGTGAAATCCTAAAGGTGCTCTTTGGAATGTGGGACCCTTTGCCCACCTAGGCTGCAAAAAAGTGTCACACATGTGGTATCGCCATACTCAGGAGAAGTTGGGCAATGTGTTTTGGGGTGTCTTTTTACATATACCCATGCTGGGTGAGAAAAAAAAAAGTTCTATGAACTCACTATGCCCATTAGCGAATACCTTAGGGTGTCTACTTTCCGAAATGGGCATTGTAGAACCTCAGGAAACATGACAGGTGCTCAGAAAGTCAGAGCTGCTTTAAAAAGCGGAAATTCACATTTTTGTACCATAGTTTGTAAACGCTATAACTTTTACCCAAACCAATAAATATACACTTTTTTTTTTTATCAAAGACATGTAGAACAATAAATTTATATAGAAATGTAGTTTTATTTGAAAAATTTTACAACTGAAAGTGAAAAATTTCATTTTTTTGCAAAAATTTTGGTAAATTTTGATTAATAACAAAAAAAGTAAAAATGTCAGCAGCAATGAAATACCACCAAATGAAAGCTCTATTAGTGAGAAGAAAAGGAGGTAAAATTCATTTTGGTGGTAAGTTGCATGACCGAGCAATAAACCGTGAAAGTAGTGTAGTGCAGAATTGTATAAAGTGGTCTGGTCATTAAGGGTGTTTAAGCTAGGGGGGCTGAGGTGGTTAAAAGCCCATAAAAGCTCTGGTGCAACCAATTACCCTCACAAGTCACATAATTAGTGAAATGATGTCCACCTATGTGCATTCTCAGTGTCATATGATTTGTCATTGCATATGCACACCTTTTTTGAAAGGCCCCAAAGGCTGCAACACCTAAGCAAGAGGCATCACTAACCAAACATGGCCATGAAGACCAAGGAACTCTTCAAAAAAGTAAGGGACAATGTTGTTGAGAAGTACAAGTCAGGGTTAGGTTATAAAAAAATATCCAAATCTTTGATGATCCCCAAGAGCACCATCAAATCTATCATAACCAATAATATACCTGCTACCTGGTCCTCTGGTGGTCCCTTTTGCTTGGATCGACCACCAGAGGACACAGGCAGCTCTGTAATAAGTAGCACCAAGCACCACACTACACTACACCCCCCCTGTCACTTATTAACCCCTTATTAACCCCTGATCACCCCATATAGACTCCCTGATCACCCCCCTGTCATTGATCACCCCCCTGTAAGGCTCCATTCAGACGTCCAAATGTGTTTTACGGATCCACGGATCCATGGATTGGATCCCTTACAAAGTCTCATATTCCACTAACTTGTGACAAAAAAAAATAATTCCATGAACTCTATGCCCATCACGAAATACCTTGGGGTGTCTTTTTTCCAAAATGGGGTCACTTGTGGGGTAGTTATACTGCCCTGGCATTTTAGGGGCCCTAATGCGTGAGAAGTAGTTTGAAATCAAAATGTATAAAAAATGCCCTGTGAAATCCTAAAGGTGCTCTTTGGAATGTGGGACCCTTTGCCCACCTAGGCTGCAAAAAAGTGTCACACATGTGGTATCGCCATACTCAGGAGAAGTTGGGCAATGTGTTTTGGGGTGTCTTTTTACATATACCCATGCTGGGTGAGAAAAAAAAAAGTTCTATGAACTCACTATGCCCATTAGCGAATACCTTAGGGTGTCTACTTTCCGAAATGGGCATTGTAGAACCTCAGGAAACATGACAGGTGCTCAGAAAGTCAGAGCTGCTTTAAAAAGCGGAAATTCACATTTTTGTACCATAGTTTGTAAACGCTATAACTTTTACCCAAACCAATAAATATACACTTTTTTTTTTTATCAAAGACATGTAGAACAATAAATTTATATAGAAATGTAGTTTTATTTGAAAAATTTTACAACTGAAAGTGAAAAATTTCATTTTTTTGCAAAAATTTTGGTAAATTTTGATTAATAACAAAAAAAGTAAAAATGTCAGCAGCAATGAAATACCACCAAATGAAAGCTCTATTAGTGAGAAGAAAAGGAGGTAAAATTCATTTTGGTGGTAAGTTGCATGACCGAGCAATAAACCGTGAAAGTAGTGTAGTGCAGAATTGTATAAAGTGGTCTGGTCATTAAGGGTGTTTAAGCTAGGGGGGCTGAGGTGGTTAAAAGCCCATAAAAGCTCTGGTGCAACCAATTACCCTCACAAGTCACATAATTAGTGAAATGATGTCCACCTATGTGCATTCTCAGTGTCATATGATTTGTCATTGCATATGCACACCTTTTTTGAAAGGCCCCAAAGGCTGCAACACCTAAGCAAGAGGCATCACTAACCAAACATGGCCATGAAGACCAAGGAACTCTTCAAAAAAGTAAGGGACAATGTTGTTGAGAAGTACAAGTCAGGGTTAGGTTATAAAAAAATATCCAAATCTTTGATGATCCCCAAGAGCACCATCAAATCTATCATAACCAAATGAAAGAACATGGCACAACAGCAAACCTGCCAAGAGACGGCCGCCCACCAAAACTCACGGACCGGGCAAGGAGGGCATTAATCAGAAAGGCAGCACAGAGACCTAAGATAACCCTGGAGGTGCTGCAGAGTTCCACAGCAGAGACTGAAGTATCTGTAGTTTACATATGACGACAATAAGCGGTACGCTCCATAGAGTTGGGCTTTAAGGCAAAGTGACCAGAAGAAAGCCATTACTTTCAGCTAAAAACAAAAAGGCATGTTGTGAGTTTGTGAAAAGGCATGTGGGAGACTCCCAAAATGTATGGAGGAAGGTCCTCTGGTCTGATGAAACTAAAATTAAACTTTTCGGCCATCAAAGAAAACGCTATGTCTGGCGCAAACCCAACACATCACAACAAAACACAGAACCACAGTGAGACATGGTGGTGGGCAGCATCCTGCTGTGGGGACTGGGAAACTGGTCAGAACTGAGGAAAAGAAGGATGGTGCTAAATACAGGGATGTTCTTGAGCAAAATCTGCACCACTCTGTGCGTGATCTGAGGCTTGGACGGAGGTTCACCTTCCAGCAGGACAATGACCTCAAACACACTGCTAAAGCAACTCTTGAGTGGTTTAAGGGAAACATGTAAATGTGTTGGAATGTCCTAGTCAAAGCCCAGGTCTCAATCCAATAGAAAATATGTGGTCAGACTTAAAGATTGCTGTTCACAAGCACAAACCATCCAACTTGAACGAGCTAGAGCAGTTTTGCAAGGAGAAATGGGCAAAAATCCCAGTGGTAAGATGTGGCAAGCTCATAGAGACTTATGCAAAGCGACTTGGAGCTGTGATTGCTGCAAAAGGTGGCTCTACAAAGTATTGACTTTAGGGGGGTGAATAGATATGCACATTGACTTTTTCTGTTATTTTGTCCTATTTGTTGTTTGCTTCACAATAAAAAAAAATAATAATAACATCTTCAAAGTTGTGGGCATGTTCTGTAAATTACATGATGCAAATCCTCAAACAATCCATGTTAATTCCAGGTTGTGAGGCACCAAAATATGAAAAACGTCAAGAGGGTGAATACTTTTGCAAGGCACTGTACCTACTTCTACAAAATACTGATTAAGGGGTTCTATATACCTGCTTCCACAAAATACTGACTGAGGGGTGCGATATACCTGCTTCTACCAAATATTGATTGAGGCCTGCGATACACTGGCTTCCACAGAATACTGATTGAGGGGTGCGATATACCTGCTTCTACAAAATACTGATTAAGGGGATCTATATTCGTGCTTCTATAAAATACTGATTGAGGGGTGCGATATACCTGCTTCCACAAAATACTGATTAAGGGGTTTGATATACCTGCTTTCACCAAATATTCATTCAGATGTTTTATATACCTGTTTCCACAAAATACTGATTGAGGGGTGAGATATACCTGCTTCTGCAAAATACAGATTAAGGGGTTCTATATACCTGCTTCCACAAAATACTGATTGAGGGGTGCGATATACCTGCTTCCACCAAATATTGATTGAGGCCTGCGATATACCGGCTCTACAAAAGATACTGATTGAGGGGTGCGATATACCTGCTTCTTCAAAATACTAATTAAGTGGTTCTATATACCTGCTTCCACAAAATATTGATTGAGGGGTGCGGTATAACTGCTTCCACAAAATACTGATTAAGGGGTGCGATATACCTGCTTCCACAAAATACTGATTGAGGGGTGCAATATACCTGCTTCCACAAAATACTGATTGAGGGGTGCAATATACCTGCTTCCACAAAATACTGATTAACGGGTTTGATATACCTGCTTCCACAAAATTCTGATTGAGGGGTGCGATATACCTGTTTCTACAAAATACTGATTAAGGGGTGTGAGATACCTGTTTCCACCAAATATTGATTCAGGTGTTCTATATACCTGTTTCCACAAAATACTGATTGAGGGGTGCAATATACCTGCTTCCACAAAATACTGATTAAGGGCTGTTATATACCTGCTTCCACCAAATATTGATTTAGGTGTTCTATATACCTGTTTCCACAAAATACTGATTGAGGCCTGCTTCCACAAAAACTGCTCTTCTCTAGGGAATTTTTGCACAGGCTCATTTTACAAATGACAGGCAGAGGAAGAGGCAGGCCGTTCCGCAGGGGTGGTAGCAGTGGGGCAGGTGCACAGGCTGGAGCCTAAGTGGGAAGTTGGAGAAGGTGCGTGGTGCACCCTCCTCATCCTCTGTATCTGCACCCTCCTCACTCTCTGCTGTGTGCTCCCCAACGACACTAACACCACCACCATAGCCCCTCCACTATAGTCAGAGGAATTATTTTCCCATCCATTCCCAGACCTTACCGATGCCCAGCCATTCTTGGCATCGGATGAGGAAGAGGAGGTAGCAACGGCTGCCACACCAGCGGTCTGACGACAGTACCCATATCAACCAAAGGAGGGTGGTCCCTGCTGTTGCTTCCTACTCCAAGATCTCTAATGTCAGTGGTGGTGAAAGTGACGATGACGACGCGTCGATGGACGTCACACGTGTGCCCACATTAGAGGAAGAGGAGGAGAGTTCAGAGGGAGAGACGGAGCAGCAGATAGGGAGGAGAAGCAGGCAGAACTCACAGTGCACAGGAGGCCAAAAAAAGACTGCAAATAAATCTGGAGCGAGTCATCTACAATGCACGATCACATCTTGTGCTCCTAGGAGGCAGGCACATGGCTCCGCAGTGTGGGCTTTTTTTTAACATGTCAGCTGCTGGCAGAAGGGCTGCCATCTGCAGCCTGTGCTGTCAACGCATAAGTCGCGGCAAGCCCAACACTCACCTAGGGACGACCGCCTTAAGAAGGCACCTGGCCTCCCACACTGACAGCAGTGGGAGAAACGCCGTCAGAACCTACAAAGCCACGCTCCCGGCGTTCCACATCCTGCCTCTTGTCCTTCTCCTCTCTCCTCCCATTTGTCCTCCAATCCACCGTGCCGTCGACACGTTCATCTGGCATAAGGCCGGCTTCCATGGCCCAAATATTAGAGCGTAAAAAGTTGATGATACCAGATAACCCTATTGCCGAACGGCTGACCCCCGGCTTGTCGGAAATGCTAGCCCGCCAACTACTGCCATATAAACTGGTGGACAAATATGTGGCCATTGGCACACCACGATGGAAGGTCCCCGGAAGGAAATATTTCTCCTTGAAGGGCATCCCAGAGCTATATGGCCACGTTTAGTGGGAATTGAATATATCTCTGGCACACGTTGTCGGTGCCAAGATACATCTGACCACAGACACGTGGTCTAGCAAACACGGACAGGGAAGGTGCATAACTTTTAATACCCACTAAGTGAATCTTGACGGCTGTCAAGCATGTAACCCGAGGCACCCGTGTGGATTTGGTGTTACCGCTACAGATTGCATGCAGGCCTGCTTCTTATTCTCCTCTTCCTACTCCATCCTCCATCTCCTCCTCGGCTGACTCCTCCTTTTCCACTGCTACCACCTATTCTGCTGCACCCCCCCAAGCTCCCCAGAACCTATTTGACCTGCCAGGTGAGACGTTGCCATGATGTGCTGCGGCTGTTGTGACTGGAAGCCAAGAGCCACAGCGGTCCTGCACTGCTTTCAGCTCTGCGGTCACAGGTCGATCAGTGGCTAACCCTTCTCAATTTGACAGTTGGTAAAGTGGTGTGTGAGAACGGTGCCAATCTGCTGAGCGTGCTGAAACAGGGCATAATGACACACGTGCCATGCATGGCACATATCCTAAACTTAGTCATGCAGCAATTCGTTGCCAAATACCCCGGGGTCCAGGATGTCTTGCGGCATGCCAGGAAAATCTCTGGCCATTTTAGTAGATCTTACACGGCCATGGCTCGCCTTGCTGATCTTCAGCGGCGACACCACCTGCCCTTCAGACGACTGATTTGCGACAGCCCAACGCGCTGGAACTCCACCTTGTATATGCTTGATAGGCTGCTCCAGCAGCAACATGCCATTAACAACTACCTGTACGAACTCGGCAGCAGGACAGGTTCTGGGGAGCTTGGTTTCTTTTCACAGCGCCAGTGGCTGCTCATGCGCGACGCTTGCAGACTTCTGCGGCCATTTGATGAGATCGCCAAACTGGTCAGTCGCAGGCAGGGCACCAGCAGTGACATTGTACCTTATGCCTTCTTTCTGGAGCGTGCATTACATTGTGTCATTGATCAAGTAATCGAGGAACAGGAGCTGGAAGATGAGGAAGTCTCAATGCTGAAGGAATTCCAAGGGGGGGCTACACCATCTGAGACAAGTTAGCAGGATTCTGAGGAGGAGTCAGAGGAGGATGGTGGCTGGGGGGAGGAGGAGGAGGAGCAAGATGAGCAGGCTTTGAGGGGAAATTTTAACTTTTCGGGGATGTAACATCCCAGAGTATGTCACTAAAGCTCTTTCACCCTGCTATATGATGTTAAAGTGTAAATGTGTTAATATCCTGTGTAATCTGACACTGCATTTGTATTTTATATATATGCTGTAATTCTCAATGTACACCAGCAGGTGGCAGCAGTATGTAACAGGTTAGAGTTAGCTTCTAGACTGGAATAGACCATTCCAGGCTAGCTTCCCCCTATCTGAGGAGGAGTGGACTGTTCCCACATCCTACTTCAGGAGGAGGAAAGGAAGTTCTAGGCAGTGTACCAGCCACCCCATGTTGGGGTAGGCTGTGTTGATAGGAGCTCCCAGAAACAGGGAACCCAACCAAGGATCCAAGCCTCTGCTGAGGCCCAAGATCAACCTTCCCAGCCTGAGTCCCTTACCTCAGCTGTGGACAAAGGAAGCAGTCATCTGCAGAACTATCAGATCTCCAGGAAGCCACCATCATACCCTGCGAGCAGTCCTGTAAGTAAAGATCCCAAGATAAAGAGAAGATAAGTACCTCCTCAGCTAGTCAGACCCATATCAAGCAGACCACAGACAGAGCAGAAGATAGATACCTGCCAGTTCCAATAGGCGTATGTACCAGATGCAGAATATATACAGTGGGATGCGAAAGTTTGGGCAACCTTGTTAATCGTCATGATTTTCCTGTATAAATCGTTGGTTGTTATGATAAAAAATGTCAGTTAAATATATCATATAGGAGACACACACAGTGATATTTGAGAAGTGAAATGAAGTTTATTGGATTTACAGAAAGTGTGCTATAATTGTTTAAACAAAATTAGGCAGGTGCATAAATTTGGGCACTGTTGTCATTTTATTGATTCCAAAACATTTAGAACTAATTATTGGAACTCGAATTGGCTTGGTAAGCTCAGTGACCCCTGACCTACATACACAGGTGAATCCAATTATGAGAAAGAGTATTTAAAGGGGGTCAATTGTAAGTTTCCCTCCTCTTTTAATTTTCTCTGAAGAGTAGCAACATGGGGGTCTCAAAACAACTCTCAAATGACCTGAAGACAAAGATTGTTCACCATCATGGTTTAGGGGAAGGATACAGAAAGTTGTCTTAGAGATTTCAGCTGTCTGTTTCCACAGTTAGGAATATATTGAGGAAATGGAAGACCACAGGCTCAGTTCAAGTTAAGGCTCGAAGTGGCAGACCAAGAAAAATTTCGGATAGACAGAAGCGACGAATGGTGAGAACAGTCAGAGTCAACCCACAGACCAGCACCAAAGACCTACAACATCATCTTGCTGCAGATGGAGTCACTGTGCATCGTTCAACCATTCGGCGCACTTTACACAAGGAGGTGCTGTATGCGAGAGTGATGCAGAGGAAGCCTTTTCTCCGCCCACAGCACAAATAGTGCCGCTTGAGGTGGGCTAAAGCACATTTGGACAAGCCAGCTTCATTTTGGAATAAGGTGCTGTGGACTGATGAAACCAAAATTTTGTTATTTGGCCATAACAAGGGGCGTACACATGCTTTACACAGCTTATAAGGGGGATGTCACAGCACAACGGGAATCTAACAGGGGAAGAGGTGAAAGTAATCCTCCTCCTACCACGACGGCAAGGACAGGACGCTTTACAGATGTGTTGCTGATGGAGGACATGCATAGCTTTTTCAGTCCTACACATCGCCACAGCCCTTCGGGATCCAGCCTTAGAGAACGACTCGACCGACAGGTAGCAGACTACCTCGCCTTAACTGCAGATATCGACACTCTGAGGAGCGATGAACCCCTTGACTACTGGGTGTGCAGGCTTGACCTGTGGCCTGAGCTATCCCAGTTTGCGATAGAACTTCTGGCCTGCCCTGCTTCAAGTGTCCTGTCAGAAAGGACCTTCAGTGCAGCAGGAGGCATTGTCACTGACAAAAGAAGTCGCCTCGGTCAAAAAAGTGTTGATTACCTCATCTTCATTAAGATGAATGAGGCATGGATCCCGAAGGGACTGACAGTGGGGTATACGTTTGACTAACAAAGGGCCTGATGACATGCCTTGGCCTGAAAATGGTCCCCACGCTGCTGTATTTAATGTCTGCATACCGGATGACTTTCGTGAATTCTCCGCCACCAACTAGGGTTCAAGCCGCAATGTTTTAGTCACCTTTCTGCCTTGAAAACATCAATTTTTCCGGCCGCTGCTACAACAGCGGCTGCAACAATAACATTATTTGGTATATGTGTACATGCCTAATTTTTCTGGCCTCTGGTGCTGCACTGTGGCTGCAAAAACAAAACAAAAAAAAGGCACATACAAGTGTCAATTCCCCTTCGTGATCGTTACCTTGTTGTGGTGAAGGGGCTTGCATATCACAATGAAGCGATCATCACCTCTATGAGTGTGTTGGCAATGTTGCCACACCCCAGATGATAAGGCTGTTGCTTCATTATGATCAGACCAAAAGCGATCGGCTGGATAATTTTTCATAGAAAAAAACATAATTTTTTTTATATATATTTTTTTAAGTTGTATGGGTGGGTTTTTAATACATAAAATAAAAAAAATCATAATAAAGTCTCTTAATAGTTTATTAGAAATAATGCTGACAATTTAAAAAATCCCCATCAATTCCAATACAAAGCAAGTACAAAGCTCAGAACTAAATTATTGCAGGATGTCGTAATGGTTCGTTAATTCGACAATTGTTAATCAATTTGACACACGTCCCCGGATAGGGGACGTAACAGGGATTAAACTGATAGGAATAGTACTAGTTAAGACACCACTCATATAGGGTGTCACAGCACATTGCTCCGTGCACACGCAGTGCCCCAATTTGGGACTGAGTAAGAGGACCGACCAAGCTGCTTTTTCCATCTCCCGGTTTCTAAAATCAATTCATTTTGGTGTATCAGAGTTTGGTCTGTCACTGTGAAGGCAGTCGAAGGTACCCGGCCTAAATTTTTTTTCACAAAAGGCAATCCCACCCTGATATGGGACGTAACAGGGATTAAACTGATGAGAATAGTACTACAGAAAATACCACTCATATTGGGTGGGGCAGTAAATTGCACGGAGCAGACGCAGTGACCGTAGCGTGGATTCAAACAAAGGGGAGGAAGCCAGCAATTTTTTTAACCATCTCCCCTTTCCAAAAATCTATTTAATAATTTTACCCCAGATTGGGGAAATAACAGGGATTAAACTGATGAGAATAGTACTACAGAAAATACCACTCATATCCGGTGGGGCAGTAAATTGCACTGTGCAGACGCAGTGACCGTGGCATGGATTCAAACAAAGGGGAGGGAGCCAGCATTTTTTTAACCATCTCCCCGTTTGAAAAATCTATTTATTAATTTGACCCCAGATTGGGGACGTAACAGGGATTAAACTGATGAGAATAGTACTACAGAAAATACCACTCATATCCAGTGGGGCAGTAAATTGCACGGTGCAGATGCAGTGACCGTGGCGTGGATTCAAACAAAGGGGAGGGAGCCAGCATTTTTTTAACCATCTCCCCGTTCAAAAAATCTATTTAATAAATTGACCCCAGATTGGGGACGTAACAGGGATTAAACTGATGAGAAGAGAGAACTACAGAAAATACCACTCATATCGGGTGGGGCAGTAAATTGCACGGCACAGACTCAGTGACCGTGGATTCAAACAAAGGGGAGGGAGCCAGCGTTTTTTTAACCATCTCCCCGTTCGAAAAATCAATTCAATTCACCTTTCCGGGACCCTTGGTGTTGTACGTGGCTGGGTGGAGGAAGAAACCTTCAATGACATCAACCGGACATGGCTAGCTTGGTATCCAACCTTGAACAAATGGGGAGTTTGCGGTTGGGCAAATGGACTGTTTGCGGTTGTTTGCGGTGCATTAAAAGGGGAGTTTGGTCTGTCAATGTCTGTGAAGCAGGCGTAACCCTTACACTACCTGATCGATACAACATCATACCTGATCGTATACACGCAATGGATGTTTTAAACCACGTTGTTCAAAAAAAAATTGGATTGTTAGGTGATTTATGCCATTTATGGATTAAAATCCAACTCTGCGTCAACTACATAATTATCCATGGGAGTTTTGCCATGGATCCCCCTCCGGCATGCCACAGTCCAGGTGTTAGTCCCCTTGAAACAACTTTTCCATCACTACTGTGGCTAGAAAGAGTCCCTGTGGGTTTTAAAATTTGCCTGCCTATTGAAGTCTATGGCGGTTCACCTGGTTCGCCCGTTCGCGAACATTTGCAGAAATTAGCGTTCGGCGTTCGCGAACGGAAAATTTTATGTTCGCGACATCACTACTCCTCAAACTGCTGCCACCTCCAGACTCTGCCATTGTGCCACACGGTGGCCTCCTCATACTGCTGCTACCTCCACACTGTCATTGTGCCACTCTGTTTTCTCCTCATGCTGCCACCACCTCCAGGCTCTGTCATTGTGCCACTATGTGGCCTCCTGATGCCGCTGCAATCGCCAGACCCTGTCATTGGGCTACTCTTTGGTCTCCTCATGCTGTTCCCACCCTCCCCACTTTATGACTGGGCCACTATTTTGCCTTTTTGCCTGGCTGACATCATTTATTTGACCCCTCTTCTGATCTGTCCAAAGGAAGGAAAAATTAGACACTCAACGAATCCTATCTGTGTAGCAGCTGTAAGGCCTGTATGGTCCCATCAGAATTAGCTTATGATTTGGTAGCCAAAAGCAGGAGTGGGCACAAAACACAGAAGATATGCAAATATTCCATTCACGTGTCATCTCTGTTTTAGATCCAGTCCTGTTTTTTTTGGCATTAGCAATACTGATGGATTATTGAGCAAATGCTGACCGAGTGAAGGCGTATGCTCCACAGACAGGATCCGTTTTTTGTGGGTTATTGTTCTGACGGAACAGAGGAAGGGCAAATGAATCAGTGACGTCAACAGAAACTTACTGCTGACACCCTCTCCACTCTGTCAGGGGGGCTCTACTTGTATAAGCGTTTGTTAGAACAGGTTCTGATAATATCTATGTGGAATCAGCTGGTGACGGTGTAAAAGGAGAGCACTTCTTCTTGGCACTAACATCGACCTATAAGGTTGACTTTATACTTGAGTTATTTGGTTAGTTTTGGACCCATGATTGTCCTAATAAGTGAACTGTGCAGTGATTCTAACAGCGATGCCTGTCATCTGCATGTTATACGGACTCCCAGTATTGTTTCACTACCAAAGCAGACTCCCTATGCGTGTTACTACAAGGCACAATGTTCTACACCACTATAAAGGCTGTCAGCAGCCAGTAAATATCTGTTTTTTAACGTAATTTGCCGCGTATATATTCGGATAGAAACACATTTTTCCCAAAAAACTCGGTGAACCTGTGAATCAATTTTTTTTTTATTCGCTCATCTCTAATCACTACTTATAATAACAGCTTTCATTAATGTCCCTTTCCACTGGTCCAATAAAATACCGTTGCTAGGGCTTTTCTGTCTTCCCTTAAGTATAAACAGAAGACAGAGGGGCGGTCCTTTATACTGCATATTTGCATTAGGCATCATAGTGAGGAGGTTTATCTCTCAGTAATCCTATCTGATTGATTGGCAGGAGGCTTCTGGATAAAGCAAGTGTGTATGTGAAGTTAGGGAAGGCAGTTTTGGCCTCAGAGAACTGGCAGAGGAGCCATCTTGAGAAGATCCTTATATTGTTGGGTTCAAAACAGCTGTAACTAAGAGAAAAGCTCAAACTAAAGATTGCTTTATGCATAATTCTGCAGCAGCAGTAACATATGTTAAAATGTATTTTTTGATGAGAACATGACAGTTACACTTTATCCACAATATAATATCCAACAAAATTAGTACAATATAGCAACATGTTAGATAAAAAAAACTTAACAGCTCACATCTAAAGCTTATGGCATTAATCGTGTAACACAAATATCAGGACATATTGAGCCATGGTTATGTTATGCCATGATTGATATAAAAATGTAAAGCCAACTTCATAACGGACCCATCTGTACCTGCAAATGCTAATTTAAACCCTGCAAATACATATGGAGTTAGCACAGAATGCTGGGCCTAACAAATGTTTAAATTCAGAGATACACCTAAGGCTACTTTCACACTAGCGTCGGGGCTCCGCTTGTGAGCTCCGTTTGAAGGGTCTCACAAGCGGCCCTGAATGCATCCGTCCAGCTGCCAATGCATTCTGAGTGGATGCGGATCCGCTCAGTATACATCAGTCTGGCAGCGTTCAGCCTCCGCTCAGCAGGCGGACACCCGAACACTGCTTGCAGCGTTCGGGTGTCCGCCTGGCCGTGCGGAGGCAAACGGATCCGTCCAGACTTACAATGTAAGTCAATGGGGACGGATCCGTTTGAAGTTGACACAATATGGCTCAATTTTCAAACGGATCCGTCCCCCATTGACTTTCAATGTAAAGTCTGGACGGATCCGTCTGAACAACTTTCAGACTTTGAATTTTTTTAAACTATAATGCAGACGGATCCGTTCAAAATGGATCCAAATGTCTGCATTATAGGAGAGGATCCGTCTGTGCAGACACCAGACGGATCCTCTCTGAACGCTAGTCTGAAAGTAGCCATAAAGGGGTTGTCCAGGATAAAGATAAAAAAATAAAAATAAATCACTATTAATAGTGGATTGAAGGTCCCCCCAGATGTTTTTAGGTATTTTTACACTTCAGCAGGGATCCTACAGTCCCCCACTGATTGTTTACCCTTTGTTTATGTGTGCGGTAACTTCCTGCTGTACTGCTTTCTGGGTCGCAGCGCAGCATCGCATTGTTTCAAGTGTGTGTCTGCTCCTTCGTGCAGCTGCCCCACTAATTCATATGCCGCCTCCTGCCGCAACTATTCCTCTCCCTTAGTCATGCCCCTAAACGCCTCCTGGCTTAGTCCCTCCTTCCTTGCTAAGAATATGCCCTGCCCGGTGACGTCACCGGACCAGAGGGGCAGGGCTTAGCGGAATGTGTTGCCGCCTAGTTTCCGCCCCTCAGTGCGCTCTGCATAATCACTGACGTCACCGGGCTCCCTGCGAAGCGGAAGCAGAGGCTTCGCTCTGCAGAAAGGGACCCGGTACGTCACTGACTCTTTGAAAAGCGGCACTTCCGGCAGAGAATTTATGACAAGAAAAAGGAGCATCAGAAAAGTCTGGCAAAGGTAGGATAGGAATGTATGTAATATTTATGTACTTGGTGTTCACTTACAGCAATGTCCCCAATCCCGGACAACCCCTTTAAGGGATACTAAAATACTAATATATATTGATGATGTTATTAAGGGGATGATTGTGAATAAAGCTATATAAAAAGGTACTCTTTTAATGACATTTAGTCTCACTTAAACGGGCTGGTGGAAAAAGCATTACAGCCAACCAATGCATGACATATGAAAGTATTTAGACCTTTTATTCTCCAGCTTTTGTCTTGCCTGCTGCTCTAAGTGTGGCATGCACAAATAGACCCAACAACTTGGCTTGATCTTATCTTTCTGGATTTCAGTGACATCAAAATGACTTTCCTATAAATGTCAAGCTAAGCAAAATGAAATGACTTTATTTCAATATATTGGCAAACATAATAAAAACTCTTCAGATTGAAATTATTCCATTCCTGTAGACGGATCATTTTAGCAATTGAGAGCAATATAAGTGTCACATTATGCGAAATGCAATTTCAAGAAAACATTAAAAGTATGCTACAAGTGTAAAACGATACATATAGATTGGCAAAAAATGAATCCAATGGTTTTTAATATTTAAATAAGTTTAAAATGTGAAGAAGATAATAGTAGGTGGGGAATTTCTAATATGTAAAGCCTTTTTTTTTTTTTGGTTTAGGTATTTATGTTTTCTGATCTGTCTGAGATGAGCATTTCAAATTTCACTCAGGAATAGTTTCTCATTTACGGACTTTGCATTAAAATGCTAAAGAATCAGGCTATATTTTGACATAGCATTATGTGGAGTAGAAGATAAAATTGCTTTTGCCTTTGCAGGTCTCAATTCATCACCTTATCAACTGTTGCCCATAACTTGCAATTGGCTCTCAATCAAAAAAGGGTAATATAATGTCTGCATGATAATGGTTGATGACAGCCCTTCACTCACAAAAATTTGAATGGACACATACACAGTACCACATTTTTCTTACAGTAGATACTGAATAATTATAGTCATAACCTCAATATCTTTTTTTGAAACCTGGTTAATAAATGTATTAACCCACTAAGGACACCGTCTAGTTTAGTACTTAAAGGGAATCTATCACGTCATTTACACCAATACTATAAAACGAAGGGCTGTATTACACGAACAGTTTATCTGACCAATATCTGTCCAATCAGACCAATAGTTTGTGTATATAACAAAAGATCTGTGTATGTAAAATGCCATCTGACAAATGATTGTTCAGAAAATCTGTCAAATAACCTGTTGGTGTAATACAGCCTTAACAGTATTTTCCCAAGGCAGGGCTCCATAGGAACAATTATCATAGACTTCAATGCTAGCTATTGCTTGTTCAAGTTCCCTAGAGGAACTATTAAAAAGTTGAAAAAAAAAACTATTTTTTTAAATAATATAAAAAAAAGTAAAATTCTAATCACCCCATTTCTCCAAAATTAAAATAAAAATACACAAATAATTAAAAAACATCATAAATATTGCCATGTGCGAAAATGCCCATACTATTAAAATATAAAACTATTTATCCCATATGGCAAACGGCGAAACAAAAAAAAAGGCAAAATAGTTGATTCACCGTTTTTTTTCGGTCGCTTCACCTCCCACAAAATTTAATAAAATGCAATCAAAAAGAATGCAATGATGAAAGTAACAGGTCAGTTTTACTGTATTGGAAATAATTACAGATGAGCGAATCAAAGCGGACGAAGTGGAATTCGATCCAAATTTCAGGAAAAATTAGATTCCCAACTAATGTGAATTTTCTTGCACTTCGTGGTAATGAATTGTCATTTTCCTAAAATGGCAGCTAAAATGGTGGCTACACGTGTAAAAACATGTGGCAAGGATTCTGGGAAGGTGGGATGACCCATAATGCCATGCATGCAGCCAATCAGCAGCCAGCCAGCCCTGTGTTGTCACTGCCCTATAAATACAGCGCCCATCTAGGATTCAGACATTTTCCAGCGTTCTGAGTGCAGGGACAGACATGAGAAGGTGCTAGGGAAAGCAATAGGAAAAACCTCATTGTGAAAAAAAAATAAAAAATAATGATTTATAAGTGCAGGTAGAGCATAGGGAGGAATAATTTCACAGCATCTTAGTGCAGGGAGAGTCAGAAGGCACTAGGGACAGTGATAAGGAAAACCTCATTGTGAAAAAAAAGCAATTTACAAGTGCAGGGAAAGATTATTTGGGGACCATTTTACAGCTCTGTCATTCCAGCAATTTGTTCTTGGGGTGCAAGTGCTATGTTGAAAAGCCTTCAGTGGCTTAAATCTGTGGAAAAAGAAAAATATATACGCAGTTCACTTCTGCAGTTATATGTGGTGAAAGCATTTAATGAAGTATTTCAGTACAAAAAGAAAAATATATAATATACACTCACCTAAAGAATTATTAGGAACACCATACTAATATGGTGTTGGACCCCCTTTTGCCTTCAGAACTGCCTTAATTCTACGTGGCATTGATTCAACAAGGTGCTGATAGCATTCTTTAGAAATGTTGGCCCATATTGATAGGATAGCATCTTGCAGTTGATGGAGATTTGAGGGATGCAAATCCAGGATAGTGGGTTGCTAAATTTATACTTAACATTTATTAGTATCAAAAGTTAAAATGATAGGCCCTTAGTATATAGATAAAAAACTAGACTGAGTGCAATTAGGATACTACATACAACTCTCCGCTGGCAGATGCCAATCCAGAGAGAGGGGTATGGACCAAAAAATGAGAAGGCATAGATATAAAGATAGTTTGAGAAGAAAGGATGCGCAGTAAGAGGGACACACTGCTGGGTCGATAACCCTAGAGGTCCCTTACCCTGACTCCTCAACACTCTGTATAATCTATCACAGACCCTAGATGGCCCTGCCTAGACATAGACTGCCCAGCTTTGTCCGAAAGATAGAGTGTGGTCCCTGTAACTAGGGGAAAACAGTCTAGATGAGAGAAAGGAGGGCAGTGTAGACTGACAAACAAAACATGTAACGACCTATAATTGAGCAATTTGGCTGTAACTATAGGTATGATGCTCAGGAATCGATGATAAGTCCCAAGTAAATTAGAAAAATGTCCCGACGTGTTTCCTTAAAGGTTAGCAAATCTTCAGGGGACTGAAACCTTTAGATGTATCGGTCACTAAGTTGGCTGAATTATAAATGTCACATTCAGTCAGCTATATCAAGTTCTGCAGAAGGTAGCTCTCAAATATCAAAGATATAGCCACACAGATAGTATACAGAAATCTTGTCTTTTTACCAAAGAAGACTCAAGAGACCCCCTGTGTATCCACCTATTGCAGGGTCACAGGCTCAAAAAACATTCAAGTAAAGGGGTCTCGAGTCACTCCGGTTCAAATGACTAAAACAAGCCAGTGACCACCTGTTCCAGGATCACTAGTTCAGTTCATCAATCATAAACAATATATCCAGTGACTAACTGTTCAAAAGTCACTTGAGAAGTGCAGTGTATCAATTAGACCACCAATAAAGCTAAAGTCCAGATGTAAGACAATATATGTAGCCTGGTTTACACTCAAAGAGATGCTGAAAGTAGCTGGCTCTCCAGTGTTGAAGCGGCTTTACTGGTGTAGTATCATACCCCAGCAGGTAATCATAGGCCGTTCAACACAGTGTGCCAAGAAGCTCTGTGCAACAAATTATATTTAATCACACAGTCAGCAGAGTACTTTGCCTAAAGGCACTGTGCAACATTGATATTTGATCACCCAGTCAGCAGAGTACTTATCTGTACAGTCATAGTGCTCCGACTGTCCACAGAGAGGTGCGGGTGTCACTCCTTGGCATTCCGCATATGGCAGCTGCCATCTAGGGTCTGTGATAGATTATACAGAGTGTTGAGGAGTCAGGGTAAGGGACCTCTAGGGTTATCGACCCAGCAGTGTGTCCCTCTTACTGCGCATCCTTTCTTCTCAAACTATCTTTATATCTATCCCTTCTCATTTTTTGGTCCATACCCCTCTCTCTGGATTGGCATCTGCCAGCGGAGAGTTGTATGTAGTATCCTAATTGCACTCAGTCTAGTTTTTTATCTATATACTAAGGGCCTATCATTTTAACTTTTGATACTAATAAATGTTAAGTATTAATTTAGCAACCCACTATTGTGAATTTTCATTGGATTAAAGGGTTTAGCCCACTATAATAGCACCGGTTTGATCAAACCATCTACTTTGGTCGTGTAAAGTGATGCAAATCCAGGGCACGAAGCTCCCGTTCCACCACATCCCAAAGATGCTCTATTGGGTTGAGATCTGGTGACTGTGGGGGCCAGTACAGTGAACTCATTGTCATGTTCAAGAAACCAATTTGAAATGATTCGAGCTTTGTGACATGGTGCATTATCCTGCTGGAAGTAGCCATCAGAGGATGGATACATGTTCTCATTCTGTTTACGCCAAATTCGGACTCTACCATTTGAATGTCTCAACAGAAATCGAGACTCATCAGAACAGGCAACATTTTTCCAGTCTTCAACAGTCCAATTTTAGTGAGCTCGTGCAAATTGTAGCCTCTTTTTCCTATTTTTAGTGGAGATGAGTGGTACCCGGTGGGGTCTTCTGCTGTTGTAGCCCATCCGCCTCAAGGTTGTGCGTGTTGTGGCTTCACAAATGCTTTGCTGCATACCTCGGTTGTAACGAGTGGTTATTTCAGTCAACGTTGCTCTTCTATCAGCTTGAATCAGTCGGCCCATTCTCCTCTGACCTCTAGCATCCACAAGGCATTTTCGCCTACAGGACTGCGGCATACTGGATGTTTTTCCCTTTTCACACCATTCTTTGTAAACTCTAGAAATGGTTGTGCGTGAAAATCCCAGTAACTGAGCAGATTGTGAAATACTTAGACCGGCCCGTCTGGCACCAACAACCATGCCACGCTCAAAATGGCTTAAATCACCTTTCTTTCCCATTCTGACATTCAGTTTGGAGTTCAGGAGATTGTCTTGACCAGGACCACCCCCCTAAATGCATTGAAGCAACTGCCATGTGATTGGTTGACTAGATAATTGCATTAATGAGAAATAGAACAGGTGTTCCTAATAATTCTTTAGGTGAGTGTATATATATATATCATAGGCGTGCGCACGGGGTGTGCCGGGTGTGCCTGGGCACACCCTAATCAAGCCGACTTGAGGTTTACAATATGCGCTCCGCCGCCGATTTCACTGTTCATTAGCGCACTGAGTGCTGTGAGTGGCACTGCAGGCAGCAGAGCAATACAGCTGATGCCTGAAATCTCCAATAACAGAGCTCTCTGTACATTACAGAGCTCTGTTATAAGGGAGGAGGCTGCTGATTGGCCAGTATCAGCTGGCTGCCGTGCCATTGGCTGATCCTCTCACACCCCCTTCTCTCGGGAGCTGAACACAGCAGCAGCAGTAGCTTCCTTTTCAGATATTATGAATACAGGAAGCGCGCCACCCCTGCTGCTGATGAAGTGCCAGGGACAACATAGGAATGGAGCCATCACCATGTGCCCAGGTGATGTGACATGGTGAAGTGCTGGGTGGGAGGTCAATGTGGAGCTTTATGAATGGAAAAACTAATAGCCAAGACAGAGGCTAAAAAAAACCTGCTTCTCACCCTTATGTTAAAACATAACTTTCATTTGATTGCTTGAACACCTAGTGGAAAAAAATAATTGTAAAAAGCTGCTGTTTCTCTAGATGACATTATAGTAGTGGTAATAGAGTCTCAGGGGTCTATAAAAGCAGCTACACTATTTTTACAGACCTTTGAGACTCTATTAACATTATTATTAATATAAGGTCATCTAGAGAAAAAGCAGGTTTTTAAATTTTATTTTTTTCGTGCCAAAGTCCCTCATTCACGGCCATCAGGTCCTCTCCTTCCCTTACCCATTCCTTCCCGTCCTTGGACACATCTGTCCATGGACTTCATAACGGACTTGCCTCGTTCCTCGGGGAAGACTGTGATTCTGGTGGTGGTGGACCGTTTTAGCAAAATGGTGCATTTCATCCCTTTTCCTGGTTTGCCCAATGCTAAGACGCTGGCGCAGGCATTTATTGACCACATTGTCAAATTGCATGGTATTCCTTCAGACATAGTCTCTGATAGGGGCACGCAGTTTGTTTCCAGATTCTGGAAGGCTTTCTGTTCTCACTTGGGGGTTCGGTTGTCATTCTCTTCTGCTTTCCACCCGCAGTCGAATGGCCAGACAGAGCGCGTCAATCAGAATCTGGAGACATATCTGCGCTGTTTTGTGGCGGAGAATCAGGAGGATTGGTGTTCTTTTTTGCCCCTTGCTGAGTTTGCTTTAAATAACCGTCGTCAGGAGTCCTCTGATAAGTCACCATTTTTTGGTGCATATGGGTTTCATCCGCAGTTTGGGACTTTCTCGGGAGAGGGGTCTTCTGGTTTACCTGATGAGGACAGATTCTCCTCGTTTTTGTCATCTATTTGGCAAAAGATTCAGGATAATCTAAAGAGCATGAGTGAGAGATATAAGCGTGTGGCAGATAAGAGACGTGTGCCTGGTCCGGACCTGAATGTTGGTGATCTGGTGTGGTTGTCTACCAAGAATATCAAATTGAAGGTTCCCTCCTGGAAGTTGGGTCCTAGGTTTATTGGGCCTTACAAGATCCTGTCTGTCATCAATCCTGTTGCCTACCGTCTTGATCTTCCGCAGACTTGGAAGATCCATAATGTTTTTCATAAGTCCTTATTGAAACCTTATGTTCAACCTATTGTACCCTCGCCATTGCCTCCTCCTCCGATTATGGTTGATGGAAATCTTGAATTTCAGGTCCCTAGGATTGTGGATTCTCGTCTTGTCCGCGGTTCCCTCCAGTACCTCGTTCATTGGGAGGGTTATGGTCCTGAGGAGAGGATGTGGGTCCCAGTGACGGACATTAAGGCCACTCGTCTCATCAGGGCTTTCCATAGGTCCCATCCTGAGAAGGTGGGCCCTGAGTGTCCGGAGTCCACTCGTAGAGGGAGGGGTACTGTCACAACTAGACAGCTGAGAAGCTCTGACAGGAGCTTTCCAGATCCTCCTCCTTGAGTTTCTTTGTTTTGGTTAAGTTCCTCATCTCGTTAGTCTATCTCAGCTGTCATGCAGTTGGACTGATTGCTTCCCTTTAAGTTCCTCCCCATGATGCATTAGGTTGCGGCTTATACAACTTCCTGGAGTGTGTGTGCATGCTGTTTCTATTCCTCAGTCCTCTGCAAGATAAGTGCTGTTCCTTTATTTGTGATTTTCTGTCTGCTGGATTTTCAGGTGACCCTGACTCCCTCCGTGTCTTGTGTAGGGAGCCGGTGGTCGTGTCCCCTCACTATTGTAGGGTCTTCAGGTATTAGATAGCCGAGGTACGTGGATATGCGCCCATCCACCTTTGGGGTGTTCGCATAGGCTGAGCAATTAGGGAGAGTGGCAGGTCTCATGTAGGGGTTTCCCTTTTGTTCCTTAGTTGTGGATCCAGTGAGTCATTAATTGTATTGCATTGTCTTGTTTCCTGTACACCATCCGTGACAGGGGGCCCAAGCTGAACTCTTGCACTGGAGCCCATGAGCCTTTAGTTACGCCCCTGCCCCCCCCCTCCCAATACCCCCAAATACTATCCTGAAGAAACATTACTGCCCCCCATAGTAATAGTGCTCCTCATAGTCCCACCAATAGTAATTCCCTTCTAGAATTCCCTCATTAGTAACACTGCCCCAACCGTGATAATGCTCCTCAACAATGCCCCCATTATTAGAAGAGCCCTCCAGTATTAATAATGCCCTCACAGAGTCCCCAGTAGAAATAAGGCCCTCTATTGTTCCCCCAGTGGTAATAAAGCTCCCTGCAGACCCCTCAGTAGTAATAAGGCCCCCATAGTGCGTTTAGTAGAAATAAGGCAGATCTATAAGACCCTCCTATAGAGCCCCCAGTAGTAATAAGACCGCCTATAATGTCCCCTGGATCTGCAGTGCCCCCTGTAGTTATAATCCTCCCTCCACCATACATTCCCATGTAAATAACATCACCTCTTCCCCAGCCGCCTCCAACGCACAGTCCCATGTAAACATCACCCCCAAAGGCTACTTTCACACTTGCGTTCGTGTGGATCTGTCCTGTACTTGTACAGGACGGATCCGCACCGATAATACAAACGAATGCATCCGTTCAGGACCGATTTGTTTGTATTAGATTTGAATTTCTAAGTCTCAATACGGATCCGTCCTGACTTACATTGAAAGTCAATGGGGGACGGATCCGTTTACAATTGCACCATATTGTGTCAGTGAAAACGGATCCGTCCCCATTTACTTACATTGTAAGTCAGGACGGATCCGTTTGGCTGCGCAAGGCATTTTGGGGTCCGCCTCCAAAACGGAACGGGGGGCCGTACGGAGCCGAACAAATGCATTCTGAAAGGATCCGCATCCATTCAGAATGCATTGGGGTTAAACTAATGCATTTGGGGCTGCTTGTGAGAGCCTTGAAACGGATCTCACAAGCGGATCCCCAAACGCAAGTGTGAACGCAGCCTAAACATTAAGTCCCATGTACATAAACATCATTCCCCCCCACCATCCACTTTCAACATACAGTCCCATGTAAATAACATCACTCCCTCCCCCAGCCACCTCAAGCACACAGTTCCATGTCAATAACATCCCTCCCTTCAGCCCTAACATACATCCTAGTTAAATAACTACAACTCCCAGCATTGCTCTGCCTCTCCCTGTCCCTTCACTTACCTCTCCAGTCCTCATATACAGACATCAGCATTAGGCTCCTTCCCCTCTTCACTCCGGTCCAATCCTGCACTGGTCACATGATGGTGACATCATCCAGGTCATCCTATCACAGCCTGTTTTGCTGATCACATGACCTGTGATGTCACTACAGGTCCTTCACCTCTACACCCAGTGTATTAGATTCAATTGTATTGCCGTTCTGTGTTCGGCAATACAGTTGTATCTAGCAGGCAGGCAGGACATTCGGGGCCTGGGACAAAACATCAGGGGCCCAGGCCCCGAATGTTTTAATCTAGTGATGCAGTCACTAGTGAATGGGAGTCGGGAAACGGAGCTCCCTTGGACCCCCAGGAGCAACTGGGCCCGGGGCAGCTGCCCCTTTTGCCCTGCGGCAAAGACGGCCCTGCCCATCTAGCATACGTTTGATGGCCCCAATACCCAGATCATGGTCAATGGAAGTGTATAAAGATGTCACATCAAATGATGCAAGACATATATTCTGGACATCAGTAATGCATCTTATGGCTGTGAGATCTGATATAGCAGCATACAAATCTAGATGTGGCAATAGTGCATTCAAATATCCGAACCTTTCTAGGTTGGAGGTTGAGGCACTAGACCAACTAAGGAATGATCCCCTTTTGACAGTGAAACCAGCTGACAAGGGGGGTGCAGTGGTCATCATGGACACTACCAAATATGTAGCAGAGGTCAAACGTCAGCTTGACGATGCAGAGATATATTCTGTTCTTCAGGCTGATCCTAAGTTTGATATTGCAAGGCTGATCAAGCGGTGTTTGACGGACGCAGTCATGGCGGGCATCATTGATGATGATTTGTGCGAATTTCTCACAGTTGACCATCCGGTCACACCTGTTTTATATATACTTTCTAAAGTGCACAAATCATTGAGTGACCCTCCTGGTCGCCCGATCGTGTCCGGTTCAGACTCTGTCTTTAGCAGCATTGCAGTTTTTCTAGATAAAGTTTTGCACAACTTTGCAGTGGGAGCTGAGTCGTATATACAGGATACGACTGACTTCCTATGCAAGTTGGATATGATTGACTTTACTGATGTCCAGAATATATGTCTTGCATCATTGGATGTGACATCTTTATACACTTCCATTGACCATGATCTGGGTATTGGGGCCATCAAACGTATGCTAGATGGGTCTTCCCTCACTGCACCTGCAAATGCATTCATCATTGATTTATTGGAAATTATTTTGAGGTATAATTACTTCCTGTTCCAGGACGTGTTTTACAAACAAAAACGAGGTGTGGCTATAGGGTCGAACGTAGCACCGACCTATGCTAACATTTTGATGAGGTGTTTTGAGGAGGATGTCGTCTATCTGTCCCACCACCGCAGCCATGTTCTGCGGTGGTGGAGATATATCGACAACATCTTCCTCATATGGACAGGCAGTGCTGTTCAATTGTCTGAATTCCATGCATTCTTAAATAGTGTGAACAAAGATTTACAGTTCACTTTGGTATACTCAGAGATTGAGATTCAGTTTCTGGATACCACAGTTAAATACAGCGAGGGGAAGTTACACACACAGTTGTTTACCAAACCCACAGACAAGAACACCCTCTTGTGTTTTGATAGCGGACATCCACGCAACATCATAAAACATTTGCCCTTTTCCGAATTTCTCAGAGTCAAAAGAATTGTCTCTAAACCAGAAATTTTAGATCATTCCCTAAATTGTCACGACTGTGACTGATCCAGACAGGTCTGGGAGGAGAAGGTCGCAGCGACTTGCTACTCGCGATAGCTTGTGAGTTTGCTCCGTGGTTCAGGGTATGTCATCTGGGTTTTGCCTTGTGAACCTTTTTGTCCTGACTGGGAGTTTGTAGGCATCCTTCTCAGGTGAGTCCTGTCTGCCACTCCCAGCTACTATATTAGTTTCACTTTCACTTGCAGTCATTGCCAGATACAGTCCTTACTTCCAGTTCTATTCTGACCTTTGAAGGAGATCGTTTGATGGTGTTGCTGTGGAGCTCTTGTCCGGCGTGGACTGTCGTGATTGGGATCGCCTTCTCTGCTCGTGACTGGATAAGTCTATCTCTGATATAGTTTGTTTGTTGCTGTCTTCCCCTGCTGTTCTCCTAGACATGAGTGATGGTGACTAGTGCTCCCATCGGCCTTTCCCCACTCTAGGCTTGTTAGGGTGACTGAGGGTTTTAGGCATCCTGCTCGCCGCACGGGTTCACACCCCGTCTAGGGTATCAGGGCATACAGGTGCCAGCTTAGGGTTAGTCAGGGGTGGCCATACTATTCCCATCCGTAGATAAGGGTCCCCCTTCCCCTCCGTCTGGTGCGACACGACTGCTGCTGGGGTAGCGGTCGTGACAGTATATCTGGCCTTTTAAAAAAAAAAAAAACATTTCTTTTTTTTTTTTCTTTTTTTTGCTTGCTGTTTTGCTTTGTATTTTTCTGTTCCACTATGGATCCGGTTACGGTTTTGGCAAAACAATTACAGGGATTATCCCTTGAAGTGGCAGGATTAAAAGCAACAGTGCTGCAGCAGCAGCAGCAGCCATCCTTGGGTTCCACCGTTGCTACGGGAAACCAAGGTACTCCTGAGCCAAAAGTGGCTTTACCTGATAGGTTCTCAGGAGGGAGAGACCAATTTGTAACCTTCAGAGAAGCTTGCAAATTGTTCTTCAGGTTACGCCCTAGATCCTCCGGCGGTGAGGAACAACGGGTGGGTATTGTAATTTCTCTCCTGCAAGGAGATCCGCAGGCTTGGGCTTTCTCCCTACCATCAGACTCTCTGGCCTTACGATCAGTGGAGGAGTTTTTTGAAGCCCTGGGTCTCGTATATGATGACCCGGACAGGGTCTCACTGGCTGAGTCTAAGCTACGTAGACTTCGGCAAGAGAACCGGTCTGCTGAACTATATTGTTCCGAATTCCGTAGGTGGGCTACTGATACGTTATGGAACGACTCGGCCCTTAGGAGTCAGTTCTGCCAGGGGTTGTCTGAAAAATTAAAAGACGCGCTGGCGGTATACGAGGTCCCTGGGTCTCTGGAGGCTGCTATGTCTCTGTCCATAGGAATCGACAGAAGACTCAGGGAGAGACTATTAAATTTTACGGAGGCCTCTATAGGGCAGGGATCGGTTTGTTATGATCCAGTCGAACCAATGCAAATAGGGGGCGCCACTAGACGGGTGAATCCTCCTAAGTTCCGCTTTAGGTCAGAGGTTTGCTTTCGTTGTGGGGGGAGGGGTCATTTTGTAAAGGTTTGTCCCTCAGAACCCAAGAGACCACAAACAAAGGAGCCACCGGAAAACTAGAGTCCCCAGATTGTGCGGAGGATAACAGTCTGGGCGTATTCGTTTCCTCCATACGCATGTCTCAGTTTTTGTTGTCCGCTACCGTTGAGGCGGGCAATAAGACTGAGATCTGTTCCGTCTTTTTGGACAGTGGGGCGGGGGTCAACTTGGTGGATTCACGGTTTGCTCAGGCTCTGGGTTTTACTCCAGAACCGATACGCAGAACTATTCCTGTTTTTGACATCGACTCCTCCCCTCTTACTCAGAAAGAGTTAACTCAGATCATTCATAATATCCATCTGCAGGTAGGGGACCTCCATAAAGAGCATATCTCGTGTTATGTCCTGGACGGTCTTCCGGCTCCTATGGTATTGGGGCTTCCCTGGCTGGTGACTCACAATCCAGTGGTGGATTGGCAGGCCGGGGAGATTGTGGAGTGGAGTGAACATTGTAAGGACAACTGCTTGAGTAGTAGGTGCTCTACACTCTCTGTAACATCTTTACCTGCCTTTCTGTCAGATTTTATGGATGTGTTCTCTGAGAAGGGTTGTCAGGGGTTACCACCTCATCATCCATATGATTGCCCGATTAATCTACTACCTGGGGCCAAACTACCTAAAACCAGGTTATACAATCTTTCCGGCCCGGAGAGGAAGGCTATGAAAGATTATATTTCGGAGAGTTTGGCTAAGGGACACATCAGACCCTCTTCTTCACCTGTGGCTGCAGGGTTCTTTTTCGTTAAAAAGAAAGATGGGGGCCTACGTCCTTGCCTGGATTTCCGGGATTTAAACCGGATAACTATCCGAGATCCCTATCCTCTTCCTCTCATTCCCGACCTCTTTAATCAGGTTGCTGGTGCTAAATGGTTCTCCAAAATGGATCTCGGAGGAGCCTATAACCTGGTTCGCATCAAAGAGGGGGATGAGTGGAAGACGGCTTTTAATACTCCGGAAGGGCATTATGAAAATCTGGTCATGCCATTTGGTCTTACTAATGCGCCTGCGGTATTCCAACATTTTGTCAACAATATTTTTAGTCACCTTATCGGGGGATTTGTTGTGATATATCTTGATGACATCCTGGTCTATTCCCCGGATCTGGATACTCATAAGATCCATGTGAGACAAGTGCTGCAGATATTAAGGGCCAACAAATTGTTTGCTAAGTTAGAAAAATGTGTGTTCGCCGTAAAAGAACTGCCATTTCTGGGGTATGTGTTGTCAGATTCAGGTTTCCGCATGGATCCAGAGAAAGTCCGGGCGATTATAGACTGGGATCTGCCTGAGAACCTGAAGGCATTGCAACGCTTCCTGGGGTTTGCCAATTTTTATAGAAAGTTTATAAAGAACTATTCCTTGGTGGTCAAACCACTGACGGACATGACCCAAAAGGGATCCGATTTTTCCAAATGGTCACATGCAGCCAAAACTGCCTTTGCATCTCTGAAGGAGAGATTCACCTCGGCCCCAATTCTCGTACAGCCAGATGTCTCGCTTCCTTTTATTGTAGAGGTTGACGCATCAGAGGTGGGGGTGGGAGCTGTACTATCTCAGGGCCCGTCCCCTGGTGAATGGCGTCCGTGTGCTTTCTTTTCGAAGAAATTGTCTACTGCAGAAAGGAACTATGATATTGGCAACAGGGAACTTTTGGCTATTAAGTTGGCTTTTGAGGAGTGGCGTCATTTTTTGGAGGGGGCAGTTCATCCCGTCACGGTGATTACTGATCACAAAAACTTATTATATCTGGAGTCTGCTAAACGTCTCACCCCTAGACAGGCTCGGTGGTCGTTATTTTTTACTAGGTTTAATTTTGTAATAACCTATCGCCCGGGGGCAAAAAATACTAAGGCGGATGCATTGTCTCGAAGTTTTCCTGGAGGGGGTGATGTTGAGGTACCAGAGCCCATTTTGCAAAAGGGGGTGGTGGTCTCTGCATTACACTCAGGTTTGGAGGGGAGGGTGTTGGAAGCTCAGGGGGACGCCCCGGCCTCCTGCCCCTCGGGTAAACTGTTTGTGCCAGAAAATTTACGACTGGAGATATTAAAAGAACACCATAAATCCACACTGGCAGGACACCCAGGTAGTAGGGCAACCTCTGAGTTAGTGTCTCGTTGGTTCTGGTGGCCTAAATGGCGCCAGGAGGTGTTGAATTTTGTGTCTGCATGTGCTACCTGTGCTCGTTCTAAGGTAGATCATACTCGTCCGGCAGGGCGTCTTTTACCTCTGGCCATCCCCAACAGGCCTTGGACGCACCTGTCAATGGATTTCATTACGGATCTACCAGTATCAGCGGGGAAGACTGTTATTCTTGTAGTTGTTGACAGATTCAGTAAAATGGTGCACTTTATTGCTCTTGCCGCATTGCCTAATGCTAACACACTGGCTCAGGTTTTTATTGACCACATCGTGAAGCTTCACGGGGTCCCTTCCGATATTGTTTCGGATCGTGGTACCCAATTAGTTTCTAAATTTTGGAAAGCTTTTTGTTCTCGTTTAGGGGTTCATCTGTCGTTTTCTTCATCTTTCCATCCACAGTCCAACGGTCAGACTGAACGTACCAATCAAAACCTAGAGACATATTTGAGATGCTTTGTGTCACGGAACCATGAACCAGACGTACAACAAGAGAAGAGTGAAAAGAAGAAGGCTTTATTGAAAATAAAGCTGTAAAGCAAAAGTCCAAACGGATGGTGAAACCGAGCAGAGTCTTTGCGAAGCCAGAGGTCAGGAACCAGAAGGGTAGTCAGACGAAGCCAGGATCAGGAACCAGCAGGGTAGTCAGACGAAGCCAGGATCAGGAACCAGCAGGGTAGTCAGACGAAGCCAGGATCAGGAACCAGCAGGGTAGTCAGACGAAGCCAGGATCAGGAACCAGAAGCAGCAGCAGTCTTAGAAGCATGTGAACACAAGAGGACCAAGCAAGGAACTGAAGCCACAGACCTCCTATATATATGAGCTAGGCATCCAGCTCCTCCCAGGGGAAGGAGGAGCCGCAGGGTGGAAGGCTACAAGAAACCCAGGACCCAAGATGGCCGCCAGCACATGTCAAACGAAGGAGAGCAGCAAGCAGGTAAGACCATGACAGTACCTCCCCCTCAAGGGCCCCTCCTCCGCGGAGCACAAAACGGTTTCTGAGGGAAGCGTGCGTGGAAGGCTCGGAGCAAGGCAGGAGCATGGACATCTGCGGAGGGAACCCAGGAACGCTCCTCTGGACCATAACCACGCCAATGGACCAAAAACTGCAACCGACCGCGGACCAGGCGTGAGTCCAGGATATTGCTCACCTCATATTCCTCACGATTGCCCACTTGGACCGGACGAGGCCGAGGAACCGAGGAAGTGAAACGATTACACACCAGTGGCTTCAACAGGGAGACATGAAACACGTTGGAGATCCGCATGCCAGGAGGAAGCGCAAGGGCATAGGCTACCGGGTTTACCCTGCGAAGCACTCGGAAGGGACCAACAAAGCGAGGCGCCAGCTTGGGAGTGGGCACTCGAAGGTTGAGGTTGCGGGTGGACAACCATACACGGTCTCCGACCTGGTAGGAAGGAGCAGGCGCTCGTCTGCGATCAGCCTGGAATCTCTGGCGCTGCGCAGAGACCTCAAGGGACTTCTGGATCTGTACCCAAGAAGCACGTAGGACGGAAAGGTGATCCTCCACAGCCGGAATATCCTGGGGAGAGAATACCTCCGGTAACACGGCAGGTTGGAACCCATAATTGGCAATGAAGGGAGACGTCCCAGAGGAAGAGTTCACCGCCGTGTTCCTGGCAAACTCAGCCCAAGGCAGGAGGTCAACCCAATTGTCTTGGTGATCGGAGACATAGCAACGAAGGAATTGCTCCAAGGCCTGATTGGATCGTTCTGCGGCCCCATTGGACTGAGGGTGGTAGGCCGAGGAGAAGGAGAGATGAATCCCCAACTGGGAGCAAAAGGTGCGCCAGAACCTGGACACAAACTGACTCCCCCGATCCGACACAATCTCCTTAGGCAAACCGTGCAACCGGAAGACCTCCCTGGCAAAAATCGTGGCCAACTCTTGTGCAGAGGGTAACTTCTTGAGAGGAACACAGTGGCACATTTTGGAAAACCGATCCACAATCATGAGAA
Organism: Bufo bufo; assembly: GCF_905171765.1. Classification (NCBI taxonomy): domain Eukaryota; kingdom Metazoa; phylum Chordata; class Amphibia; order Anura; family Bufonidae; genus Bufo; species Bufo bufo. Next base: position 358,255,866 of record NC_053389.1, on the reverse strand, counting down.
TGACCGTATGGCCTCGGGATGCAGGGAGGTCCACAATGAAATCCATCCCCAGGTGTGACCATGGGCGCTCCCCGGTGGCTATGGGTTGCAGAAGGCCCAACGGAAGGTGCCGAGGGGACTTACTCTGGGCACAAACGGAGCATGCCGCTACATATGCGGCGATGTCGGAACGTAGGGAAGGCCACCAGAACAGACGTGAAACAGCCCAGGACAGCTGATTCTTTCCAGGATGCCCCGCGGTCTTGGAGTTATGGTAGGTTCGCAACAACCGAGTGCGCAACTCCTCAGGCACAAAACATCTGCCGTTGGGTCTCCCAGAGGGAGCACCAGATTGAGCCGCCAAAATCTGCTCACCCAGGGGAGAGGTCAGGCTGGTGCGAATGGCGGCCAGGATCTGATTCGGAGGTATGACCGAAGTCGGAATCGACTCCTCCCTGGACAGCTCGGAGTACTGCCGTGATAAGGCATCCGCCCTGATGTTCTTGGAACCGGGTAGGTAGGAGACCACGTAATTAAAACGTGACAAGAACAGAGCCCATCTGGCCTGACGTGGTGTCAATCTCTTGGCCTCAGAAAGGTAGGTCAGATTCTTGTGGTCCGTCAGGATGAGAACCGGAACCACCGAACCCTCGAGCAAGTGCCTCCATTCTTTAAGGGCCTGCACGATGGCCAATAACTCCCTGTCACCAATCTGATAGTTGCACTCCGCGGAAGACAGTTTCCGGGAGTAAAACCCACAAGGAAGCAGAGGACCCTCTGGTGTTCTACGCTGAGACAGAAGGGCGCCTACTCCCGTCTCAGACGCGTCCACCTCGAGGACAAAGGGCAACCCAGGGTTGGGATGCGACAGAATCGGAGCCGACACAAAGGCGGACTTTAGGGCCTCAAAAGCTCGGATGGCCTCGAGCGGCCAGACCTGGGAATTACTGCCCTTCCTGGTCAGATCCGTGAGAGGCTTGGCCAGCATGGAAAAGTCCCTGATGAACTTCCGATAATAATTGGCGAAGCCCAAAAAGCGCTGCAGGGAACGAAGACCACTGGGCTGGGGCCACTGTAAGACAGCCGAAACCTTCTCAGGATCCATGGAGAACCCCTCAGCGGAAATGATGTAACCTAAGAAGGTTACCTGGGATCGGTGAAATTCGCATTTCTCAAGCTTACCGAACAGCTTGTTCTCTCGTAACCGTTGCAACACTCGTCTGACATCCAGAATGTGGGCCTCCATGGATTCAGAATATACCAAGATGTCATCCAAATAGACTACCACACACTGCTGCAACAGGTCACGGAAAACATCGTTGATGAATTCCTGAAAGACTGCGGGCGCATTGCACAACCCAAAGGGCATAACCAAGGATTCGTAATGACCGGTCCTGGTGTTAAACGCGGTCTTCCACTCATCGCCCGCCTTGATCCTTACCAGGTTATATGCCGCCCTCAGGTCGAGTTTGGTAAAGACCGTGGCCCCTTTAAGGCGATCGAACAGCTCGGAAATCAAGGGTATCGGGTAAGCGTTCTTGATCGTGATGCGATTGAGACCCCTGTAATCGATGCAAGGCCTCAACTCACCGCCCTTCTTTTTCACAAAGAAAAATCCAGCCCCTGCCGGGGACGAAGATTTGCGAATGTGTCCGCGTGAAAGCGCCTCCCTCACGTACTCCTCCATGGCCTCATTCTCCGCTACCGACAGTGGATAGACTTTGCCACGAGGAGGAACGGCACCAGATTGTAACTCTATGGCACAATCGTATGGGCGGTGCGGAGGTAGGGCAACCGCGCGCACCTTATCGAATACATCCCGGTACTCCTCATATTCAGGAGGCAACAGAGAGTCCGAGGAAGTACACAGCAACTTGACAGACCCATGGATGCAACTAGCCCCACACTGCGGTGACCACGAGAGGATCTCGACTGATCTCCAATCGAAAGTCGGATTATGCTTCTGGAGCCAGGGGTACCCCAAGACCACCGAGTAGTGTGGAGACGAAATAACCTGGAGGCAGACCGACTCTCTGTGAACGGCACCAATGGCTATCCCCACTGGAAGGGTCTCATGAGTCACGTGTGGCGGCAGAAGGGGTCTGCCGTCTATCGCCTCAAGAGCCAGTGGGGAACCTCGAGCCTGCAGAGGAATGGAATTGGCGGCAGCGAACACACTATCAATGAACAAACCACCAGCACCAGAGTCCACCAACGCCTGGGTCGTCACCGAGCCCCCGACCCAGGAGAGGACAACAGTGATCAGTGGTTTGTCAACACGGGAAACCGGGGACGAGGAGACTCCACCCAAGATCTGCCCCCGACAGGATCTCAGGGTACGAGCGTTTCCCGGACGGTTCGGACATGCCAACCGAAAATGCCCACCGAGACCACAGTACATGCATCGGCCCTCGCGTCTCCGGAGTGCCCTCTCCCCCTCGGACAGGCGAGCAAACCCCAGCTGCATGGGTTCACCCCCAGACAAGTCATCCCCAGGAGGCGTGGGAGGAGAGGGAGGCACGGGTGGGACAGCGAACGTAGGCACCAATCTGTTAGAAGACCTCCGCAGGTTCTCCTTAAAGGAAGGTCTCTCCCTGAGTCTGGTGTCAATCAAAATCAGGAAAGAAATAAGAGACTCGAGCTCAACTGGTAGGTCCTTAGCTGCAACCTCATCCTTCAAGGCATCCGAGAGACCATGAGAGAAAGCAGCGACCAGAGCCTCATTATTCCAGCCCACCTCTGCTGCCAGGGTACGAAACTCAATGGCGTATTCAGCTACGGATCGTGAACCCTGTCTGATGGACATAAGGAGCTTCGCAGCAGAGGCAGCACGAGCCGGCACATCGAATACCTTCCGAAGAGAAGCAACAAAACCGGAAAACTCGGCAACCACCGGATTGTTGTTCTCCCATAAAGGGCTGGCCCAGGCCAAGGCCTTGTCCGAGAGCAGCGAGATCAAGAAGCCCACCTTTGATCTCTCAGTAGGAAAGGCATGTGGCAGCAACTCGAAATAAATGCCCACCTGGTTAAGGAAACCTCGGCACTGAGTTGGCTCTCCCCCAAAGCGCTGTGGAAGAGGGGCAGAACCGATCATACCCCGAAACACCGCAGGCGCAACAACAGGTGTCGGGGTAGACTCTGGCGCAACAACCGGAGCGGCAGTAGGAGCGAGCCCAGGAGCGACAACCGACCCATCGGCAACGGGAGCGAAATGAGCCGTGCGTTCAAGCAGGGTTTGCAACGCCACAGCGAACCGACCTAACAGGTGATCCTGCTGATCAAGTCTGGCAACCAGCGTGGGTAGCGAGGATGGCCCTGTACCGTCAGAATTCATGGCTTGGTCCTAATGTCACGGAACCATGAACCAGACGTACAACAAGAGAAGAGTGAAAAGAAGAAGGCTTTATTGAAAATAAAGCTGTAAAGCAAAAGTCCAAACGGATGGTGAAACCGAGCAGAGTCTTTGCGAAGCCAGAGGTCAGGAACCAGAAGGGTAGTCAGACGAAGCCAGGATCAGGAACCAGCAGGGTAGTCAGACGAAGCCAGGATCAGGAACCAGCAGGGTAGTCAGACGAAGCCAGGATCAGGAACCAGCAGGGTAGTCAGACGAAGCCAGGATCAGGAACCAGAAGCAGCAGCAGTCTTAGAAGCATGTGAACACAAGAGGACCAAGCAAGGAACTGAAGCCACAGACCTCCTATATATATGAGCTAGGCATCCAGCTCCTCCCAGGGGAAGGAGGAGCCGCAGGGTGGAAGGCTACAAGAAACCCAGGACCCAAGATGGCCGCCAGCACATGTCAAACGAAGGAGAGCAGCAAGCAGGTAAGACCATGACACTTTGTTTCCGAAAATCAGGAGGAATGGTCATCTTATTTACCGTTAGCCGAGTTTGCCATTAATAATCGTCGTCAAGAATCCACCGATAAGTCACCATTTTTTGGTGCGTATGGTTTCCATCCTCAGTTTTGTACGTTTAGTGAGGGGGGGCCGTCTGGGATTCCCGAGGAGGAACGATTTGCGTCTTCACTTTCTTCAGTGTGGCAGAGTGTGCAAGAAAGTTTGAAGAGAATTGGTGGTAGATACAAACGTGCGGCTGATAGGAAGCGCTCTGAAGGTCCGGACCTTGGGGTGAATGACTTGGTGTGGTTGTCTACCAGAAATATCAAGTTGAAGGTTCCCTTGTGGAAATTAGGTCCGAGATTTATTGGTCCTTATAGGGTAATTAAGATCATTAACCCGGTGGCTTTTCGTCTGGAGCTACCTCAGACTCTAAGGATCCATAATGTCTTCCACAGATCTCTGCTTAAGAGATATGTAGAACCTCCTGAACCATTGCCACTACCGCCTCCACCGGTGGTTGTTGATGGCAGTCTTGAGTTTCAGGTAGAAAAGATTGTTGATTCACCATATGTTCGCCGCTCTCTTCAGTACCTGGTGCACTGGAAAGGTTATGGTTCCGAAGAGAGAATGTGGGTTCCAGCATCAGAGATAAAAGCGGACAGACTCATTCGGGCTTTTCATAGCTCCCATCCGGAGAGGCCTGGTCTTGAGGGTCCAGGGGCCCCTCGCAGAAAGGGGGGTACTGTCACGACTGTGACTGATCCAGACAGGTCTGGGAGGAGAAAGTCGCAGCGACTTGCTACTCGCGATAGCTTGTGAGTTTGCTCCGTGGTTCAGGGTATGTCATCTGGGTTTTGCCTTGTGAACCTTTTTGTCCTGACTGGGAGTTTGTAGGCATCCTTCTCAGGTGAGTCCTGTCTGCCACTCCCAGCTACTATATTAGTTTCACTTTCACTTGCAGTCATTGCCAGATACAGTCCTTACTTCCAGTTCTATTCTGACCTTTGAAGGAGATCGTTTGATGGTGTTGCTGTGGAGCTCTTGTCCGGCGTGGACTGTCGTGATTGGGATCGCCTTCTCTGCTCGTGACTGGATAAGACTATCTCTGATATAGTTTGTTTGTTGCTGTCTTCCCCTGCTGTTCTCCTAGACATGAGTGATGGTGACTAGTGCTCCCATCGGCCTTTCCCCACTCTAGGCTTGTTAGGGTGACTGAGGGTTTTAGGCATCCTGCTCGCCGCACGGGTTCACACCCCGTCTAGGGTATCAGGGCAGACAGGTGCCAGCTTAGGGTTAGTCAGGGGTGGCCATACTATTCCCATCCGTAGATAAGGGTCCCCCTTCCCCTCCGTCTGGTGCGACACGACTGCTGCTGGGGTAGCGGTCGTGACATAAATATTATGGCGAAGAAATTCCTGAAAAGGGGATACCCCTCCCGGTTACTTGACATCCATATTGACAAGATCCACACTATGGACAGGAGTAGTACCTTGAAGAGAAGGGAGACCAATAGGTCTCAGACCAGGATTCCCTTTATCTCCAAGTACACTGAACAAAGTGAGGATATAAACTGCATTATTAAACGACATTGGGGTATCCTGGGGGGTTGTCTTAGCAGGGTGCCTGAATTTAGATCCCCTCCACTTTTCTCATATTGTATATCAAGAAACCTACGTGACCAGCTAGTGAAAGCAGACATTGGACCCAAATCCAGATTGACACAAACTACTTTGACTACACAGGGCAAGGGGAGCTTCCCCTGCCTATGTTGTGTCAACTGTAGAATGATATGTAAGGGTAATTCTTTTGTACAGCCAACGACAGGGGTCTCTTATCCGATACGTTTTTATCTCACATGTAACTCTAATTTTGTTATTTATGTTCTAACCTGCCCATGCAGGCTGCTATATGTGGGAGAAATGTCTACTGATTTGAAGACGCGTTTAAACAACCACCGGTATACTATTCGTAAAAAAAAAAGGCAAGTTTTGCCGATTCTGAAACATTTCTCTGACTTCAAACACTTGGAGAAGGATCTTAAATGCTGGATCATAGACCACATTCCCATGCCTAGGCGTGGGGGAAATAGAGTATTGATGTTGAAAAAGAAGGAGCTATATTGGATATACACTTTGGATTGTTTGAAGCCTAATGGGCTCAACATGGATTATAATCCGGGATTGTATTCTTAGGGAGGCGGTTTGCCCTACAATGTTTCGGCATATGTGATGTGGTCATGATCCTGGGTGTAGATAGTGGACCATGAACACAAACAAGCTACATTATTGATTTATAGTTTTCTTTTTATATCTTCACAGATGTGATTGATGCTGGAGAATGAGGAACAGACGTGCCCTGCAGAGGAACACTGTGTCTACATGCTTATGTTATTTTATGCTATCAACATTATTTATGTTTCATTTAAGGTTGTGTCAAATATATATATATCTCTATCTGAATGCTAGCCCTGGGTCATCAGGAGACCCCTGACAGGGGTTATAAACCAGAGGTGATTTGTGGGCCCTGTGGAGACAAGCGTGGCGTGTCCCGTCATGTTTGCCGACACATTATGCCCACTGGGGTAGAGGGTCTGTACCTTTGACGGGGTACAGTCTCCCCATATATCTATCCTCCAAGATACCCTGCATATATGACTTTGGGCTAGCTGCCATACTCCGTGATGGCGCTGCCCGCATTCAGCACAAATGGGCATGCGCGCACGGCAGTAGATGTTTTACCTAGTGTAAAATGGCCGCTCGAGTGGCCTATAGTTAGAGTGCATGCTCCACAAACGGCGCTCTGTGACCTCATGCCGTAGATCTTTGACCCAACCTGGCACTTGCGCAGTAGCAACTTCCGAACTCCGGGTTTGGCGATAGTCTGCGTGTGGGACTCAGGTGTTCCTTCAGGGTATGTTATTGTTTTTTCTGTTTTTCAGATTTCCATGCATCGCATCACTCCTCCCACTGATATATTATATGATAATGCACACATGTATTCAAGTGATGGCACTTAGCACTTTATCTTGTATTTTTCGATCATCGCAAATATGCATGCACTTTACCTCTATATGGATATGTCCTCACATGGACCTTGTGCACTCTACAGGGATAATGAATTTTTTAATATATTTTTAATAATCTTTTTTATGCACAATATGCTGATTGATGTTAATTGCTTTATTGATCATTGTATGTAGGGGTTGGACTATATATACCCCATAAAGAAATAGAATGACCGGCACAATATAAATGGGTCACGCAGAAAATGCTAATATCAGATTTAAAATGTATTCACATCTATAACAGACATAATAAAAGGCTGTATTGGCCAATACTGCTAAATTTCAATAAAATAACAATAAAAAGACTAAGCCACCTGAATCTACAATCATAGGGTCTTAGTAGCTAAATAGGTCACAATGAACTAGTATACAAGAAAATCGCTAGATTGTTGCGAAAGTTCGTAATCAAACTCTAGTGGAGTAATAAATCGAATGAAAAGGTTGCTTCGAAAAAATATTTTCGAATGAAAAAATATCTTCAAATGGAAAAAGGAGATATCTTAAGTATATGGATGCACAATGGCTGAATAATTTCTCAGTTCTTACATATGTTCACACTCAAACCGTTTTGCGGCGATAATTCAGATGAAGGGTGAATTCGGTATGGCCGCTTGGTTCACTGCGATAATTTAAATGAAAGGTAAATTCAGTGTAGCTGCTTGGTTCGTGTTTTTTTTCAGATAAAAATCGGTAAAGGATCTTATATCTATACACAATCTAGCTCCTATGGAGTGATATTTTCGGATAGAGAGTACTTTTGATATGACCGCTTGGATATAACCAGCACAAATATCTCACTAGATGTTCAATTCAAATGCTGTTGTAAATCAATGTTGTGAGAGTTGGTTTAGTACTCACGATTTTGCAGTCCTGACTCTCAGTCCGTTTGGCGCTGAATTCAAATAGCCTCCTATTGCTAATATATAGCTTGATCCTTTCCCATGAATCTGTGGCGACTTTGTCACGGAATTGTGTGCAAGTCTCACTGTGTTATCGCAGGTATCCTTTCGTCTCTCCACTTTGTGCAGCTGACTGTCCTTTAGCAATTTCTGAGAAACTTGCCCAGCATTAAGTCGGTACTTTCTCCCGGTGTTGACTACCGGTAGTATTCTTGTGATTTCTTCTTCCAAAGGCACTGGAAAATATTTGCTTTAGACCAAACGCATTTCGGAGTGTTATTGGGGTCTTACTCCTTCATCAGTGGTGATTTTATGAATCTCCATGTGCCTTTTTATACCCTCTAAGCTCCACCTCAACTTTCGGCAATATCAAAAACTTGGCATGGAATTGTCTTCAATCTTAATTGGACTCATATAAAGTCTGCATCTGAGTAAAATGTTCATTCTTTATGTTGTAGTCAACAAATAGTTGTTGATTTTCTATCTTTCAGCAGTTGAGGCAGACAATTAATAATAAACAATAAACAAAACAAAAAAAAAAGTAGAGCCACCCATATCCGAATTTTCAATTATACTGTATATACCCCATGTTGCACTTGTGTTCACTGCTTGAAAAAGACTCTTTGTATGAGCTGAAACGTTGCCTATACCATATGGGTGAATAAACCACTTATTTTTACCTGGAGTGATGTCCGGTTTCCTGTCTATATATATATATTTATATATATATATATATATATATATATATACAGTACAGACCAAAAGTTTGGACACACATTCTCATTCAAAGAGTTTTCTTTATTTTCATGACTATGAAAATTGTAGATTCACACTAAAGACATCAAAACTATGAATTAACACATGTGGAATTATATACATAACAAACAAGTGTGAAACAACTGAAAATATGTCATATTCTAGGTTCTTCAAAGTAGCCATCTTTTGCTTTGATTACTGCTTTGCACACTGTTGATGAGCTTCAAGAGGTAGTCCCCTGAAATTGTTTTCACTTCACAGGTGTGCCCTGTGAGGTTTAATAAGTGGGATTTCTTGCCTTATAAATTGGGTTGGGACCATCAGTTGCGTTGAGGAGAAGTCAGGTGGATACACAGCTGATAGTCCTACTGAATAGACTGTTAGAATTTGTATTATGGCAAGAAAAAAGCAGCTAAGTAAAGAAAAATGAGTGGCCATCATTACTTTAAGAAATGAAGGTCAGTCAGTCAGCCGAAAAATTGGGAAAACTTTGAAAGTAAGGGCTATTTGACCATGAAGGAGAGTGATTGGGTGCTGCGCCAGATGACCTGGCATCCACAGTCACCAGACCTGAACCCAATCGAGATGGTTTGGGGTGAGCTGGACCGCAGAGTGAAGGCAAAAGGGCCAACAAGTGCTAAGCATCTCTGGGAACTCCTTCAAGACTGTTGGAAGACCATTTCAGGGGACTACCTCTTGAAGCTCATCAAGAGAATGCCAAGAGTGTGCAAAGCAGTAATCAAAGCAAAAGGTAGCTACATTGAAGAACCTAGAATATGACATATTTTCAGTTGTTTCACACTTGTTTGTTATGTATATAATTCCACATGTGTTAATTCATAGTTTTGATGCCTTCATAGTCATGAAAATAAAGAAAACTCTTTGAATGAGAAGGTGTGTCCAAACTTTTGGTCTGTACTGTATATATATGCAGATCACTGTTGCAGTTATTTGCGGTAAAAGCATTTAGTGGCCTATTTCAGTACAAAAAGAAAAATATATTCTCAGTTCACTTCTGCAGTTATATGTGGTGAAAGTGTTTAGTGGCCTATTTCAGTACAAAAAGAAAAATATATTCTACGTTCACTTCTGCAGCTATATGTGGTGAAAGCGTGGTGGGGCGGGCCAGCAGGGGTCACTTCAAGACGCCGGAGCTAGTGTCAGCTAGTGGTCGTGTCTTGACCAGCAACCCAGCAGTTTATGATTGGTTGACTCAATCTTCTTCTTCATCGCAAGTGATAGCAGTGCCAGCAGCCTGAGTCTAGAGTAGCTAATGAGCAGATTTCTTCACCCGCATAGTGAAGAAACTACTCACCAGCAGGTAGACATAGAGCAGAACCTGCAACAGCAGGTGGTGGCATACTTGGAGTGCACGCCAGTCGTCATTGAAGATCCACTGGACTACTAGACAGCCAAGATTAATTTGTGGCCGCAACTGGCCAAGTTTGCCCTGGAAAAGCTGTTCTACCCGGCCAGTAGTGTGGTATCAGAGCGGGTCTTTAGTGCGGCAGGGGCCATAGTTATTCCAAGAAGAACTCCCACCCAAAATGTGGAGAGACTGACCTTTGTCAAGATGAATTAGGCGTGGATCAGCCAGGAAATAAAATATTTATCAAAAGTTCCCCGTTACGTTACTGTTATCTTTGTTATTGTCGCTGCTGATCTCCGCGTGAAGTGGGTTCTATTCCCATTCCTTTCGAATCCAGAGGAAAAAAAGCAGGCTCATTTGAGAGCTGCATTTATACAAGCAGGCAAAATGATGAGTGTTTGCATGTTTGAGTTCAAGTGTGTGTCTTTAGATTTAGTGAGGAAGTATCTGTGAGAGCTAAACTATTTGTGTGCATTGCTGAGTGGTTGTGCCTGACTTTATTGTACACTGTGACTTGCTTTTGCTGCCAGGTTTATTGCATAGCAGCTGTGAGTAGAGATGGCCTTGCGATTCGCCCGGCGGCCGTTTCGCGGCAAACTTTGCGCGTTCGCTGAACATTCGAACATATGGCGATATCCGCCGACACCATATTCTTTTGCATTGCGCCGAACTTTGACCCATGACCCACACATCGGGTGGGAAAGGACAGTCAATTGAGACGTTTCAGCACATGGACACACGTTTCACCACAGAACCCGATCTGGCAGCCATTTTACATTCTGTGTTTTGCCAGTGTAGGGAGAAGTTGCTTTGTGGAGCAGGGACAGACTGTTAGGGACAGCAAACGCTATCTAATAGGGCCACAAAAGTCCTTTTAAGGACTGGTATAGGTGTGCTATCGATAGGTGTGATCTTTGAGGGGTGTGATATACTTATAATATACTTTCTAACATATAAAGTATATTATAGTGCATTTGTATTGTGCAGCGGTTGTGTACGGTTCTGCTGCGACACCGCAGCTATATAGAGGGACAAACGCTACTGGAATAACAAATTGCAACTGGTGTGATATACCTGTTGCCTAAAAAAAAAATGATTGAGGTGTGTGATATACCTATAATATACTTTGTAACATAGAAAGTATATAGTGCATTTGTATTGTGCAGCAGTTGTGTGCAGTTCTGCTGGGATACCTCAGGTATATAGAGGGACAAGCGCTATTGGAACAACTATTTGCGACAAGTCTGATATACATGTTGCCCCCAAAAAAACTGATTGAGGGGTGCAATATACCTGCTTCCACAAAATACTGATTTAGGGGTTTAATATACCTGCTTCAACAAATTATTGATTGAGGGGTGTGATATAAATGCTTCCACCAAATATTGATTGAGGCCTGCGATATACCTGCTTCCACAAAATACTGATTGAGGGGTGCTATATTCCTGCTTCCACCAAATATTGATTAAGGGGTACTATATACCTGAAAATCACAGAAATAAAATAATAATGCACTAAGTAAAGTAGATGCAAGCGCATATATATGGACAAAGTCCTCACTCTGATATGATAAAATCTGAGACACTTAGCCAATATATTTTGATCAAAACACATCTGTGCCCGCCTACCAAGCGCCAAGGTGGTCTCAGGTCAGGCGGGTCCTACGCTAAACCAACCTGAGCCGTTGGGCTTCTATGTTTAGGAGCGCAGACTCCGCACATATGGTGTGCTTCTCCTAGTCACCTCCATGTGCATCAAGCAACCGATGGGAGAAGGAGTAAGCACACTTATATGTACCACCTAATCAGGGTGCGCTATTGGATAGGAAGGGCAAAAGTGCAAAGGAATACTACTCCCAAGATAAATAAGTGCACATTCACACTTGAAGGTGCCACTCCCTCAAGCAAATACTACATAGACAAAAAAAAAACACAGAAAAAACAAAGGTAAAAACATCCTGCACAGATGATATATAAATGTACAGATGTCCCTGGCCATATTATTGAAGAACATCACAGAAATAAGATAATAATGCACTTAGTAAAGTAGATGCAAGCATTATATATGGACAAAGTCCTTGGCTAAGTGTCTCAGATTTTATCATATCAGAGTGAGGACTTTGTCCATATATAATGCTTGCATCTACTTTACTAAGTGCATTATTATCTTATTTCTGTGATTTTCTTCAATAATATGGCCAGGGACATCCGCACATTTATATATCATACCGTGCAGGATGTTTTTACCTTTGCGTTTTCTGTGATTTTCTTTTGTTCTATATACCTGCTACCACAAAATACTGATTGAGGGGTGTGATATACCTGCTTCCACAAAATACAGTTTAAGGGGTTTGATATACATGCTTCCACAAAATACTGATTGAGGGGTGCAATATACTTGCTTCCACCAAATATTTATTAAGGAGTTCTATATATCTGCTTCCACAAAATATACAGATTAAGGGGATTGGTGTAACTGCTTCCACCAAATATTGATTGAGACCTGTGATACACCTGCTTCCACAAAATACTGACTAAAGGGATTGATATACCTGCTTCCACCAAATATTGATTGAGGCCTGCAATATACCTACTTCTGCAAAATACTGATTAAGGGGTTTGATATACCTTCTTCCACAAAATACTGATTAAGGGGTGTGATATATCTGCTTTCAAGAAATATTGATTAAGAAATTCTATATATACCTACTACCACAAAATACTGATTAAGGGGTTTGATATACCTGCTTCCACAAAATACTGATTAAAGGGTGCAATATACCTGATTCCAGCAAATATTGATTAAGGGATTCTATATACCTGCTTCCACAAAATACTGATTAAGGGGTTTGATATACCTGCTTCCACAAAGTACAGATTGAGTGGTGCGATATATCTGCTTCCACCAAATATTGGTTAAGGGGTTCTATATACCTGCTTCCACAAAATACTGATTGAGCAGTTTGATATAACTGCTTCCATAAAATACTGATTAAGGGGTGCAATATACCTGCTTCCAGCAAATATTGATTAAGGGAATCTATATACCTACTTCCACAAAATTCTGATTAAGGGGCTTGATATTCCTGCTTCCACAAATTACTGATTCAGGGGTGCGATATACCTGCTTCCACCAAATATTGATTAAGAAATTCTATATATACCTACTACCACAAAATAATGATTAAGGGATTTGATATACCTGATTCCACCAAATACTGATTGAGGGGTGCAATATACCTGCTTCCACAAAGTACTGATTAAAGTTATTGATATACCTGCTTCCACCAAATATTGCTTGAGGCCTACGATACACCTGTTTCCCAAAAATACTGATTAAGGGGTTTAATATACCTGCTTCCACCAAATACTGCTTGAGGTGTGTGAGATACCTGCTTCCACAAAATACTGATTAAGAGAATTGATATACCTGCCTTCACCAAATATTGATTGAGGCTGCGTTACACCTGCTTCCACAAGATACTGATTATGGGGATTGATATACCTGCTTCGACCAAATATTGATTGATGCCTGCGATACACCTGCTTCCACAAAATACTGATTAAAGGGTTTGATATACCTGCTTCCACAAAATACAGATTAATGGGTGCAATATACCTTCTTCCACCAAATATTGATAAAGGGGTTCTATATACCTGCTTCCACAAAATACTGATTAAGGGGTTTGATATTATAAAAACAAAAAAGGAGAGTGAGCACTCATAACATTCGGACCACAGGATATCAGGATCAATGGGATATTTATTAGGACCTATTTGGCCCAATCACATATAAAATCACTAAAATTAGCTAAAAAGTACAAATAGTTGGTACCAATAAATATACTGACGAAGGGTATTCAATATTAATATCACAATTCAACAGACATATATGGAACACTAAAGTTGCTGGAGTGCACTCCTGGTGCTTGTAGTGCAACAAACTATTTCAGAAAGTGTCCAACAGATTAGAAGAGGCCACCTGTGGACCTTGTATTACCGCAAACCGCTTCTCAAATGATCATGTCCGGAGATCCTTTCAGCGGGTCTATTTCCAAACAGTCTATATAGACAAAATGTGCTCAATGTCCTATAGAACACTCCGTACTTATTTGTGGATAACAGTACGGCCGCTCAAAGTAGTATATGAGAACTACTTATATGTCCAACTTGGGGGTAAGGTTCCTACCTGGTCCCTGATGTTTGCTCCCGCTGCCGCGTCTCAGAGTCTTCCACGAGAGGCGAGCTGCGCCGGGCCGCTTCGGCGTCTCGCGTCAGCCGTCTCGCACTGATGACGTCACACTATTGCGGGATTACACAGGCAGTGGCGGTACCTTGATCGTGATGTCCGTAGTTGTATACTGGAGCGGTCCTTGTAGATGCAAAGATGTTTCTCCTTTTTTTTGAATTATTATCGCATGGCCATGCAATGTAGATCCAGAAGATTAGGTGGGCGCTTCTCTCCTTAACACCAGACGCGTTTCGGGGCGTCTACACCCCTTCCTCAGTGGTTGAAGCGCCACTCATACTTCTCCACCTTTTATAGTCCATTGGGTGATCCATAAACTCCGGATCCTGGATTAATTTTGATACAATTTCACCATTGCGGTTGTAATGCGGTTTAGTTGCGGTTTTTTCAACTAAATTGCGTTTTATCTAATAATATAACTAACGTATTACAGAGTTGTGCTGTATTAAATTTCAAAGTGACACAAGTTAAAAAATCACATTTTAATACATAAAATCTCAAATATACTAAAAATATAAAAATATAAATACACATAAATCTTCATTATAATTAAAACATTCCCATTATAATCCCTTGGCTGAAAACTCTATTCCTATTCTAAAAGTTTGTGACTGTAGGTTGATAGGGAGAATCGAGACAGATAATGGGATTCAGATGTTATGGGTGGTGATCCCTTCTCCGAGAGGGGATCCCAGTGCCAGGAAACGGCAAAAACATGGGATCCTCCATCAGAGACGGGAACACCACCCTATAGAAAACCAAAAATCTCCAGATCTGAATTCAGGCCTGCTGGCAATAAGCAGCCAAATTCATATATATGTTTCGATTCAGCTCTGGACATCCTCTTAATAAAATCACCCCCTCTCCAGTGTTTGTTGATTTTTTCTAGCGCTACAAAAAATAATTTAGACGGGTCCCTGCCATGTACCTCGTCGTAATGCTTAGAAAGTGAGTGTTTCGCATATCCCTTTTTGATGTTCGAAATATGTTCGCTGATCCTAGTTTTTAGCAATCTTTTTGTTCTGCCAATATACTGGCGCTTGCAAGGACACTATCAGATAAATGACTCCGGATGAGTTACACGTAAGGCAATCACTAATCTCCCAAGTAAAAGAGTTATGTGCTGAGCGTATTGTATCTATTTTTCTTTCTTGTAGGCTCATCCTACATCCCATACACCTCCCACATTTATAGAACCCTTTCAAGCTTAGAAAAGAGCCCAAATTTGTTGTAGTTCTTTTTTCTTTTACCGACGGGGCTACTCTAAGTTTCAGACTAGGGGCCTTAGTATATACTATTTTCGGTAGGTTGGGTAATTGTGGACCTATTACTTTGTCACTTAATATATGATACCAGTGTTTGCTAATGATATTTTTAATCTTTTTATAGTTGCTATTGAAGGGAAGGATCATCTTAATATCCATCTTGGATTCTTCAGATGCTCCACTTGCCCCTTTATCTTCAAAAAAGGATTTTCTTTCTAATTCCCTCACTTTATTTAAAGAATCATCTAAAACACTGACTGGGTATTGTTTATCCAAAAATTGGAGTTTCATTTTGGCTGCCTCTTCCTCAAATTTATCCGAGTTCGTAAAATTCCTTTTGATCCTCCGGAATTGTCCCAGGGGAACATTTAGTAACCACCTAAGTAGGTGGCAGCTATTAAAGAGAATAAAACCATTCTTGGCAGACGGTTTTTGATATGTGCTACACAAATAACGGTCCTCCTCTCTTTTTATTAATATATCCAAAAATTCTGTTTCCTCCTTAATATTGGATGTAAAAACTAAATTCAAATCATTCTTATTAATCCCTTCCAAAAATTCAAATAGATCTGCCTCTCCTTTCCTCCAAATAAATATTACATCATCGATGTAGCGCCGCCATAGGACCGGGTCCGCCCCAAGTCTGGGCTCGATGACAATAGATTCCCATTCTGCCAAAAATAAATTGGCGTAACTCGGAGCGAACCTGGTCCCCATGGCGGTGCCACACTGCTGCAGAAAGTATTCCCCCTTAAAATAAAAATAATTATGTCGCAAAATATATTGGATCCCTTCCAGTATTAATTGAATTTGAGGGTCTTCAAATGTGCCACTTTTTATCAATTGCTGTTTAACTGCCTCCAATCCCTGTTGATGATCTATAACTGTATATAGGGATTGGATATCTAAAGTCCCTATAATCCAATCTGGTTCAATTATTAGTCCTTCTAGGATCTGTATAATCTGTGTGGTATCCCTCAAATAGGACTTGATGTTTTTAACCAGAGGTTGTAATTGAGTGTCTATATATCTCGATAGGTTGGATGTAATAGATCCTATCCCGGACACTATAGGGCGTCCCGGGGGATCTATCAAGCTTTTATGGACCTTTGGTAGACAGTAGAAGGTAGGTAGTCTTCTTTCTGTCCCCAAAATAAATTCTGATTCCTGTTTCAGGAGAATCCCTTGTTCCAACGCTTTCTTACACAGATCTTCCAAGCCCTGGTTAAACTTTACTATTGGGTCACCCTTGAGCTTCATATATGTCTTCTTATCAGCCAATTGTCTCAGACATTCTTTGTTGTATTGATCAGTGTCTAAAACTACTGTCGCACCGCCCTTATCGGCCGGGCGTATAGTGACACTGTTATCTTTCTGAAGTGTTTTGATGGCCTGAATCTCCCGTTTTGTTAGATTGTTATTATTGGGGGGTCTAGCTTTAATCTTTCTAAGGTCATCTTCTACACACTTCTGAAATGTGGCAATTTCCCTGCTAATCTCGTTCTGCGGGAACATTTTAGATTTATTTTTCAGAGAGGTATATTGACAGTGGGATGCGAAAGTTTGGGCAACCTTGTTAATCGTCATGATTTTCCTGTATAAATCATTGGTTGTTACGATAAAAAATGTCAGTTAAATATCTCATATAGGAGGCACACACAGTGATATTTGAGAAGTGAAATGAAGTTTTTGGATTTACAGAAAGTGTGCTATAATTGTTTAAACAAAATTAGGCAGGTGCATAAATTTGGGCACTGTTGTCATTTTATTGATTCCAAAACCTTTAGAACTAATTATTGGAACTCAAATTGGCTTGGTAAGCTCAGTGACCCCTGACCTACAGACACAGGTGAATCTAATTAGGAGAAAGAGTATTTAAGGGGGTCAATTGTAAGTTTCCCTCCTCTTTTAATTTTCTCTGAAGAGTAGCAACATGGGGGTCTCAAAACAACTCTCAAATGACCTGAAGACAAAGATTGTTCACCATCATGGTTTAGGGGAAGGATACAGAAAGCTGTCTCAGAGATTTCAGCCGTCTGTTTCCACAGTTAGGAACATATTGAGGAAATGGAAGACCACAGGCTCAGTTCAAGTTAAGGCTCGAAGTGGCAGACCAAGGAAAATCTCGGATAGACAGAAGCGACGAATGGTGAGAACAGTCAGAGTCAACCCACAGACCAGCACCAAAGACCTACGACATCATCTTGCTGCAGATGGAGTCACTGTGCATCGTTCAACCATTCGGCGCACTTTACACAAGGAGATGCTGTATGCGAGAGTGATGCAGAGGAAGCCTTTTCTCCACCCACAGCACAAAAAGTGCCGCTTGAGGTGGGCTAAAGCACATTTGGACAAGCCAGCTTCATTTTGGAATAAGGTGCTGTGGACTGATGAAACTAAAATTTAGTTATTTTGCCATAACAAGGGGCGTTATGCATGGAGGAAAAAGAACACAGCATTCCAAGAAAAACACCTGCTACCTACAGTAAAATATGGTGGTGGTTCCATCATGCTGTGGGGCTGTGTGGCCAGTGCAGGGACTGGGAATCTTGTCAAAGTTGAGGGACGCATGGATTCCACTCAGTATCAGCAGATTCTGGAGACCAATGTCCAGGAATCAGTGACAAAGCTGAAGCTGTGCCGGGGCTGGATCTTTCAACAAGACAACGACCCTAAACACTGCTCAAAATCCACTAAGGCATTTATGCAGAGGAACAAGTACAACGTTCTGGAATGGCCATCTCAGTCCCCAGACCTGAATATAATAGAAAATCTGTGGTGTGACTTAAAGAGAGCTGTCCATGCACGGAAGCCATCAAACCTGAATGAACTAAACATGTTTTGTAAAGAGGAATGGTCCAAAATACCTTCAACCAGAATCCAGACTCTCATTGGAACCTACAGGAAGCGTTTAGAGGCTGTAATTTCTGCAAAAGGAGGATCTACTAAATATTGATTTCATTTCTTTTTTGTGGTGCCCAAATTTATGCACCTGCCTAATTTTGTTTAAACAATTATAGCACACTTTCTGTAAATCTAATAAACTTCATTTCACTTTTCAAATATCACTGTGTGTGTCTCCTATATGATATATTTAACTGACATTTTTTATCATAACAACCAACGATTTATACAGGAAAATCATGATGATTAACAAGGTTGCCCAAACTTTCGCATCCCACTGTAATTGACTCTATTGGTCTCCTATCGGGACAGTCCCTGATCTGGGGATTTTTTATATAATATTTTTTAAGGCAAAGGTTTCTAATGAATTTTTGAACACCAATATAAGTCTAAAATTTATCCATGGTATTGGACGGGGCAAATTTCAACCCCTTATTTAATAAATTAATTTGTGAAATGGTGAGGGGTTTAGAACTCAAATTAATTATCGATCCCATCTCTGGGTTTGTGAGTGTCTCCGGTGCCGTGGTTCCCTTTCTTTTGCTTCTCCTTGTCTTGCTTTTCCTAAGTGGTAGTGCTGTTGGTGATTTGTGTTGTTGTGATAGTGCATGTGCTGATTCCGTGTTTGGTAATTGGACTGAGAGTATTTCCCTGTTGCTTGTTGGTGCCTGGTGTTCATGTGTCTCAAATTGTATGGTGATCTGTGTCGTGGTGGTGTCTGATCTCTGTGTCTTGTGCGTGTCCTGTGATGTGCCGGGGTAAGGTCTAAAAAAGGTTGTCCTGCCAATTCTTCGTACCTATTGCTAACTGGTACATTATAGGTGCTAATCCTTTCCTCTCTACCCAGCTCCATATCTAACGGTCCCTGGTGAGAATTGTTAACATCTTCCTGAATCTCTACTGATCTCACCTGTTGTTTATTCTTATAAACCTCTATATATTTTTTACTTTTCCTATTAATAATATCTACCTCCAACCTATCTATGCTTTTGCACAGTCTATCCTGCCACATATTAAATTCTGTGTTCTTTGGTATTTGTCTATGTGTTCCCTTAACTTCCCAATTTTTATATTCAAGTCCCCCAGTATCTCTGTTCTTCTCTTAATGATCAATCCCATCAGGGCAATCGACTGACTAGTCAATAAGTCACTCCACTCCCTGGAAAATTCGTCACTAATGAGGTCCTGAGCTGGACTTTTAATAATTAATAATCCTTTTGGGATTTTAGTTTCCTCTACATAATACCGTAGGGAGCGGATCTCCCAATGTTGCCTCAGCTGTTTATGCAACAATTGTTCAAGATTCCTAAAACTCTCTGTCATGGTATTATTCTCTGCGACTTCATTAAAATTACAGTGATCAAACTTATAACTTTCAGCATTCAGCCGTTTGTTATCCATGTGGTGCCAAATGTCCATAGTTCACTACAGGGAGCCCAACCACAATTACGGGCCGTAACAGAAATAGAAATATAGATGGGTGGTTGGCTCACAACTAGTGGCTATGACGGGTGCTACTAACTCGACTTGGGTGCCCGACCCAAAAAATGCAAATAGAAACAAAAAAGGAGAGTGAGCACTCACAACATTCGGACCACAGGATATCAGGATCAATGGGATATTTATTAGGACCTATTTGGCCCAATCACATATAAAATCACTAAAATTAGCTAAAAAGTACAAATAGTTGGTACCAATAAATATACTGACGAAGGGTATTCAATATTAATATCACAATTCAACAGACATATATGGAACACTAAAGTTGCTGGAGTGCACTCCTGGTGCTTGTAGTGCAACAAACTATATCAGAAAGTGTCCAACAGATTAGAAGAGGCCACCTGTGGACCTTGTATTACCGCAAACCGCTTCTCAAATGATCATGTCCGGAGATCCTTTCAGCGGGTCTATTTCCAACCAGTCTATATAGACAAAATGTGCTCAATGTCCTATAGAACACTCCGTACTTATTTGTGGATAACAGTACGGCCGCTCAAAGTAGTATATGAGAACTACTTATATGTCCAACTTTCTGCAGCAGTGTGGCACCGCCATAGGGACCAGGTTCGCTCCGAGTTACGCCAATTTATTTTTGGCAGAATGGGAATCTATTGTCATCGAGCCCAGACTTGGGGCGGACCTGGTCCTATGGCGGCGCTACATCGATGATATAATATTTATTTGGAGGAAAGGAGAGGCAGATCTATTTGAATTTTTGGAAGGGATTAATAAGAATGATTTGAATTTAGTTTTTACATCCAATATTAAGGAGGAAACAGAATTTTTGGATATATTAATAAAAAGAGAGGAGGACCGTTATTTGTGTAGCACAAAACCGTCTGCCAAGAATGGTTTTATTCTCTTTAATAGCTGCCACCTACCTAGGTGGTTACTAAATGTTCCCCTGGGACAATTCCGGAGGATCAAAAGGAATTTTACGAACTCGGATAAATTTGAGGAAGAGGCAGCCAAAATGAAACTCCAATTTTTGGATAAACAATACCCAGTCAGTGTTTTAGATGATTCTTTAAATAAAGTGAGGGAATTAGAAAGAAAATCCTTTTTTGAAGGTAAAGGGGCAAGTGGAGCATCTGAAGAATCCAAGATGGATATTAAGATGATCCTTCCCTTCAATAGCAACTATAAAAAGATTAAAAATATCATTAGCAAACACTGGTATCATATATTAAGTGACAAAGTAATAGGTCCACAATTACCCAACCTACCGAAAATAGTATATACTAAGGCCCCTAGTCTGAAACTTAGAGTAGCCCCGTCGGTAAAAGAAAAAAGAACTACAACAAATTTGGGCTCTTTTCTAAGTTTGAAAGGGTTCTATAAATGTGGGAGGTGTATGGGATGTAGGATGAGCCTACAAGAAAGAAAAATAGATAGAATACACTCAGCACATAACTCTTTTACTTGGGAGATTAGTGATTGCCTTACGTGTAACTCATCCGGAGTCATTTATCTGATACAGTGTCCTTGCAAGCGCCAGTATATTGGCAGAACAAAAAGATTGCTAAAAACTAGGATCAGCGAAAATATTTCGAACATCAAAAAGGCATATGCGAAACACTCACTTTCTAAGCATTACGACGAGGTACATGGCAGGGACCCGTCTAAATTATTTTTTGTAGCGCTAGAAAAAATCAACAAACACTTGAGAGGGGGTGATTTTATTAAGAGGATGTCCAGAGCTGAATCGAAACATATATATGAATTTGGCTGCTTATTGCCAGCAGGCCTGAATTCAGATCTGGAGATTTTTGGTTTTCTATAGGGTGGTGTTCCCGTCTCTGATGGAGGATCCCATGTTTTTGCCGTTTCCTGGCACTGGGATCCCCTCTCGGAGAAGGGATCACCACCCATAACATCTGAATCCCATTATCTGTCTCGATTCTCCCTATCAACCTACAGTCACAAACTTTTAGAATAGGAATAGAGTTTTCAGCCAAGGGTTTATAATGGGAATGTTTTAATTATAATGAAGATTTATGTGTATTTATATTTTTATATTTTTAGTATATTTGAGATTTTATGTATTAAAATGTGATTTTTTAACTTGTGTCACTTTGAAATTTAATACAGCACAACTCTGTAATACGTTAGTTATATTATTAGATAAAACGCAATTTAGTTGAAAAAACCGCAACTAAACCGCATTACAACCGCAATGGTGAAATTGTATCAAAATGAATCCAGGATCCGGAGTTTATGGATCACCCAATGGACTATAAAAGGTGGAGAAGTATGAGTTGCGCTTCAACCACTGAGGAAGGGGTGTAGACGCCCCGAAACGCGTCTGGTGTTAAGGAGAGAAGCGCCCACCTAATCTTCTGGATCTACATTGCATGGCCATGCGATAATAATTCAAAAAAAAGGAGAAACATCTTTGCATCTACAAGGACCGCTCCAGTATACAACTACGGACATCACGATCAAGGTACTGCCACTGCCTGTGTAATCCCGCGATAGTGTGACGTCATCAGTGCGAGACGGCTGACGCGAGACGCCGAAGCGGCCGGCGCAGCTCGCCTCTCGTGGAAGACTCTGAGACGCGGCAGCGGGAGCAAACATCAGGGACCAGGTAGGAACCTTACCCCCAAGTTGGACATATAAGTAGTTCTCATATACTACTTTGAGCGACCGTACTGTTATCCACAAATAAGTACGAAGTGTTCTATAGGACATCGAGCACATTTTGTCTATATAGACTGTTTGGAAATAGACCCGCTGAAAGGATCTCCGGACATGATCATTTGAGAAGCGGTTTGCGGTAATACAAGGTCCACAGGTGGCCTCTTCTAATCTGTTGGACACTTTCTGATATAGTTTGTTGCACTACAAGCACCAGGAGTGCACTCCAGCAACTTTAGTGTTCCATATATGTCTGTTGAATTGTGATATTAATATTGGTACCAACTATTTGTACTTTTTAGCTAATTTTAGTGATTTTATATGTGATTGGGCCAAATAGGTCCTAATAAATATCCCATTGATCCTGATATCCTGTGGTCCGAATGTTGTGAGTGCTCACTCTCCTTTTTATGTTTCTATTTGCCTTTTTTGGGTCGGGCACCCAAGTCGAGTTAGTAGCACCCGTCATAGCCACTAGTTGTGAGCCAACCACCCATCTATATTTCTGTTTGATATTATAAACCAAAAAAAAGCCAACCAATAACCCCAAAAAAATAGAAAAACACTCATATAAAATATATGCAGTTTTATTAATACATAAAGTATACACAAAAATAACAAAAGGCACATGGTCATGGGAAGGCAGGGAACCCCGTGTAACGGGGAGATAATCCCACCCTCACATGTACCGCCCAAACAGGGAGACAGACCAGAAAATCCAGAAATAATACACCACACCCTAGGAGCCCAATAATAGATGTCCGTAACATACCATATAACTACCCCAAATGGATGGAAATAAATAGTATCTACTACCCCCAGACCAAAAAGGAGAATCAGAAACATAAAGGCGACCGGCAAATGATACAGGAAGAATTAAAGGTAATAAACTCATCTTCACATACATTGACAAAAAAACAGGTGGAGGTTCTTCAAAAAAGCCTCACATTTGCCCCATCAGATAGCTTTGATCTATTCACGGCGTTAAAAGATTTAGAGCTTTTTGGGAGAAAACTTTGTGAGGGCTTCTATTGAACCTAATTTTACAACAGCTGTGGAGAGACAGGCACTTGAGGATTTGCAGGCCCTTCTTGATGAACAGGAGACATTATCATCCTCAAGCAAGTTGCCCTTACATCTGTGCCGCCATTATGTTTCTTCCCCTCCATCTAACATTTTTGGCAGTCAGGGTCCTAGGTGGGGCTCCTTCCCATGTAATAATTGTCAGGTGCGAAGATACATGGTTAGGACCGCCTCATTTACTATCACGTATAGAACTATATCAGTGATATATTTGATTACATGCCCCTGTAATCTTTTATATGTGGGGATGACATCCAGGGAGCTCCGCATGAGGATTTTCGGGCATGCTAGCAAAATTCGTCAAGCAGCCACCATGTCGGTGGGTAATAATTCAATTAAGAATTATTAATTATGGTCATAAAAATTATTAACCATAAAAAAATAAAATTTATAAAATTTGTCATAAATTCTTAAAATCATGACCTGGTGAATTGTAGACAACCTAACTGATACAATTCACATCTGAGTCCGACTATTTCCTCAGATAAATAAGTTCTTTTTGACGTGAGATGACGTTAATGATAAAATGTAGTTCTGCATTATACAAGAATACACAGGTATTATAAAAATATGCAGATTTATTGGTTACAGGATTATAAACATATATAAGTAAATAAACACAATGATACATGCAAATTAATATATATAGCGTTAATATAAAGCATTACAAGCTTAACAATACATGTGAGTGGAAATAACTTGTCACATTATACACAAGCTATTATTAGGTTAGGATATCAAAGTAGGAACATAAGTTATATACATTACTTCTGTTCAGAGAAAACCTCATGATATCAGGATGGGCATGTCTAATCCTAGACATGATTATAGAATGCTAAATACATTCTGCCCCCCTAACCAACTACACATCACATGACTTCAAGATGGGCAAATCCATTCAAGGATATAACTTAGAAGAGATAACTGTATCCTTCCGCCCCATCCTGGACTATTTTCACACATATAACTTTGGTAAGACTATTAAGACAAATAACAGATATCTAGGATTTTGCTAGACCATATCTTAAATGGGAAGGATTTGAAATAAGTCCTTCCGGTGGGAATCCATCACTTAGCTTGGCGAAGAATGTTCTATCAATATATATATATATATATATATATATATATAAGCGCAATCATTTAATGCTTTGCTAGATTATGAGTCTAGATTCTTCTGCAGGTAGAATGAAGCCTCACAATATCCTAAGACTACATCTCAATATGGAGATAATCAATTAATTTAATCATTTATTTATTCGCCAATCTATATGGTATAATTTCACCCACACTATCAAATTAGTCTTAATAAAATGAAATATCATTTTCTGTGTCTCTTACCAAGTCCTAGTAGGAATCTCACTTCTGCTCCTAGGAATGCTGGGTGGTCCATCATAGCACATCTCACCATGGCTTTCATCTTGATAGACCTCAACTTCTCCTCTCCTCTCTCTCTCCCTTTCTTTCTCTCTCTTTCACCTTTCTCCTTGTGTCTGGCTTATGATCACAAACTTATCAGTTAGACACACCTTCCTAGTTTGGAACATTCCAATCATTGTCAGATGGGCGTGACCATTGATAAAAAATGTGACATCATAATCTTACCCAGAATGCTCTTTTGCTACTGTTGTAATGTCACCTATTGATACCTAGGTGGCACTGCTGTGTAAGCTATTTGCATCATAGTATAAAGGGTTAACTTATGTAAGTCTGAATATACATTTTGACCTTAGAAGCTTTAATTCAAAGCTATAGGGATTAATTCTGACACTTGTAGCAATTAGAGACAGACCTCTAGGCGTCTCTCTGAAGGTTTCTCACATTTAATTTATGGATCGTAAATGGCTTGTTTTCTCACAGAGATATCAGTACCTCCTCTGTCATACCAAAGATGTGATTAATTGTTACAAAACACACATCTTCACAGACACTCTTCTTGAGACAGATATTCCCCTAATGAGAAATATATACAATATACTGGATACATGTTGTCTTCGTAACATATAACAATATAATATAAACAAATATATATATGTCCTACTGATTGTTTTATGCAAAGGACTAACTAAGGATCATTAAATGAATACCTGAATATTATATACTTTGCTTTGCTTCATTTATAAATGCCTAATTGTATAGGTAATTATCACCAGCTGCAAAGAGCTTATCTTTTTCTACCGTCGTAAATATAAAAGTAAACAAGGAGAGGCCTCTTCTCAGACTGGTACATTCATGGAAAGGATAACACTGAAGAGTATAAGCCTTTGTGTGACCTTAATTTGGCCTACTCAAGACATACAAAATTGCAACTATAGTCGAGCATGGCTCTTAAAGGCAATGAACATCCATTTTGACAATAATGAATTGGATATGAATGCATTTACCTATGAAAAGGCACAACAACCATGAAGATAGATTAGCTGAATAAGCTACAACCCATAGCTTTACACTTTAGGGAAAGACATAACTGTGATCCCTAACACTTAAAAGTTAGGGGGTATTGATAGGGTTAAAATGAGTTGCAGAGGAGGCGACATCAAAAAACGTCTCCTTCAGCATGAAACGAGATAGATAGTATTACTCAAAGGAGAGATCCCAAGAGGTTTAAACGAGACAGTTAGCTTCAGCCCTTTTTTTGTAAATCAGTTTTGTGTCGTCTTTTAGATACTTATTTTATGTTGGTTTGTTTTTTATAGTACACATAATTGTGTTATGATGATGGTGAGGTCTACTTGGAAGCACAAGAAATATGGACTCTGAAGATATACTAAAAAGTAGAACAACATAAAGCTGACAATATATGGCACTTCTTATGTAACAGTATATAGCAATTCATGCATTATATATGTATGGCATATTTGGTTCTGTTTTAATATACATGGTTTATAAATTACTTGTTTTCATATGCGTATTTATATAAAAAATTATAATATTACATAATTTGTCTCAGTATTAGTTTTTGAATGTGTTTACAATTTATGCTGCACTTTTGCACTTTACAAGTGTATTATTATATCTAATGCACCAGTTTATATTAGCTATTGCACTCTATTATATGAATTGGTTTTCACTGTAACACTCTGCACTTCATTATATGAATTATGTTTTTTTGTATTGTTTTTTTTTTTAGCACAGCCATTGCACTTTATTATATGTATTGTCTTTTTATTGAACACTTTGCACTTTATTATATGAATCATGCTCTGAACTGTAATATTTTGCACATTATTACATGAATTGCGTTTTTATTGTAACACTCAGCACTTTTTATATGAAATAGTTTTCATTGCAAGCTATATTATCTTGTACATATCAATGTATGAGGAGCACTCACTATCAAATGGAAATGCTTATGATTATGTATATGTTGTCTATTTTCAATATGCATGTGTATTGTATTTTATGCATGTTTATACATGATCTAAAATTGATGTTTATAATTTTAAATAACTTTATGGATATATGGAATTGCATCAATTATGTGTAGGGTGCCGACATATAGAACTGAATTGATTATATTTAGGGTGCTACTGCTGACATAGAACTGTATCAATTACATGTGAGGTGCTGAGACAGTATCGCAACGGCATTTTTATTTGTTCAATCCTTGTGACCTTCACCAGGTATGAGCGCATCGCACTGGTGCGCTGTGGTGTGACGTCATGGGGACGCTCCTTTAGGCTGGCCTCTATGAGAGTCGGGTGGTGTGCGCTCCTGGGCTGTGCGAGTAGGCTAGAGGGGTTGTGCCACGCTTTGAGCGTGCTATACGTGGCTCTTTGGCGACTGGCAGCGCGTTCCCCTGACGTCGGATCCTAATTCATTCACGCATGCACACTACTATTATCTGGTTTGGACCTCACTATTTAACCACCTCAGCCCCCAGTGCTTAAACACCCTGAAAGACCAGGCCACTTTTTACACTTCTGACCTACACTACTTTCACCGTTTATTGCTCGGTCATGCAACTTACCACCCAAATTAATTTTACCTCCTTTTCTTCTCACTAATAGAGCTTTCATTTGGTGGTATTTCATTGCTGCTGACATTTTTACTTTTTTTGTTATTTAACGATTTAACGATTTTTTTGCAAAAAAATGACATTTTTCACTTTCAGTTGTCAAATTTTGCAGAAAAAACGAGATCCATATATAAATTTTGCTCTAAATTTATTGTTCTACATGTCTTTGATAAAAAAAAATATGTTTGGGTAAAAAAAAAAATGGTTTGGGTAAAAGTTATAGCGTTTACAAACTATGGTACAAAAATGTGAATTTCCGCTTTTTGAAGCAGCTCTGACTTTCTGAGCACCTGTCATGTTTCCTGAGGTTCTACAATGCCCAGACAGTACAAACACCCCACAAATGACCCCATTTCGGAAAGTACACACCCTAAGGTATTCGCTGATGCGCATAGTGAGTTCATAGAACTTTTTATTTTTTGTCACAAGTTAGCGGAAAATGATGATTTTTTTTTTTTTTCTTACAAAGTCCCATATTCCACTAACTTGTGATTAAAAATAAAAAGTTCTATGAACTCACTATGCCCATCACGAAATACCTTGGGGTCTCTTCTTTCCAAAATGGGGTCACTTGTGGGGTAGTTATACTGCCCTGGCATTCTAGGGGCCCAAATGTGTGGTAAGGAGTTTGAAATCAAATTCTGTAAAAACTGACCAGTGAAATCCGAAAGGTGCTCTTTGGAATATGGGCCCCTTTGCCCACCTAGGCTGCAAAAAAGTGTCACACATCTGGTATCTCCGTACTCAGGAGAAGTTGGGGAATGTGTTTTGGAGTGTCATTTTGCATATACCCATGCTGGGTGAGAGAAATATCTTGGCAAAATACAACTTTTCCCATTTTTTTATACAAAGTTGGCATTTGACCAAGATATTTATCTCACCCAACATGGGTATATGTAAAAAGACACCCCAAAACACATTCCTCAACTTCTCCTGAATACAGAGATACCAGATGTTTGACACTTTTTTTGCAGCCTAGGTGGGCAAAGGGGCCCATATTCCAAAGAGCACCTTTCGGATTTCACTGGTCAGTTTTTACAGAATTTGATTTCAAACTCCTTACCACACATTTGGGCCCCTAGAATGCCAGGGCAGTATAACTACCCCACAAGTGACCCCATTTTGGAAAGAAGAGACCCCAAGGTATTCGCTGATGGGCATAGTGAGTTCATGGAAGTTTTTATTTTTTGTCACAAGTTAGTGGAATATGAGACTTTGTATGAAAAAAAAAACATCATTTTCCGCTAACTTGTGACAAAAAATAAAAAATTCTAGGAACTCGCCATGCCCCTCACGGAATACCTTGGGGTGTCTTCTTTCCAAAATGAAGTCACTTGTGGGGTAGTTATACTGCCCTGGCATTCTAGGGGCCCAAATGTGTGGTAAGGAGTTTGAAATCAAATTCTGTAAAAACTGACCAGTGAAATCCGAAAGGTGCTCTTTGTAATATGGGCCCCTTTGCCCACCTAGGCTGCAAAAAAGTGTCACACATCTGGTATCTCCGTACTCAGGAGAAGTTGGGGAATGTGTTTTGGGGTGTCATTTTACATATACCCATGCTGGGTGAGAGAAATATATTGGCAAAAGACAACTTTTCCCATTTTTTTTATACAAAGTTGGCATTTGACCAAGATATTTATCTCACCCAGCATGGGTATATGTAAAAAGACACCCCAAAACACATTCCTCAACTTCTCCTGAATACAGAGATACCAGATGTGTGACACTTTTTTGCAGCCTAGGTGGGCAAAGGGGCCCATATTCCAAAGAGCACCTTTCGGATTTCCCAGGCCATTTTTTACAGAATTTGATTTCAAACTCCTTACCACACATTTGGGCCCCTAGAATGCCAGGGCAGTATAACTACCCCACAAGTGACCCCATTTTGGAAAGAAGAGACCCCAAGGTATTCGCTGATGGGCATAGTGAGTTCATGGAAGTTTTTATTTTTTGTCACAAGTTAGTGGAATATGAGACTTTGTATGAAAAAAAAAAAATAAATCATCATTTTCCACTAACTTGTGACAAAAAATAAAAAATTCTAGGAACTTGCCATGCCCCTCACGGAATACCTTGGGGTGTCTTCTTTCCAAAATGGGGTCACTTGTGGGGTAGTTATACTGCCCTGGCATTTTCCAGGGGCCCTAATGTGTGGTAAGTAGGTAAATGACCTGTGAAATCCGAAAGGTGCTCTTTGGAATGTGGGCCCCTTTGCCCACCTAGGCTGCAAAAAAGTGTCACACATGTGGTATCGCCGTATTCAGGAAAAGTTGGGGAATGTGTTTTGTGGTGTCATTTTACATATACCTATGCTGGGTGAGAGAAATATCTTGGCAAAAGACAACTTTTCCCATTTTTTTATACAAAGTTGGCATTTGACCAAGATATTTATCTCACCCAGCATGGGTAAATGCAAAATGACACCCCAAAACACATTCTCCAACTTCTCCTGAATACGGAGATACCACATGTGTGACACTTTTTTGCAGCCTATAAGGGCAAAGGGGCCCAAATTCCTTTTAGGAGGGCATTTTTAGACATTTGGATACCAGACTTCTTCTCACGCTTTGGGGCCCCTAAAATGCCAGGGCAGTATAAATACCCCACATGTGACCCCATTTTGGAAAGAAGACACCCCAAGGTATTCAATGAGGGGCATGGCGAGTTCATAGAAAAAAAAAAATTTGGCACAAGTTAGCGGAAATTGATTTTTTTGATTTTTTTTCTCACAAAGTCTCCCTTTCCGCTAACTTGGGACAAAAATTTCAATCTTTCATGGACTCAATATGCCCCTCAGCGAATACCTTGGGGTGTCTTCTTTCCAAAATGGTGTTATTTGTGGGGTGTTTGTACTGCCCTGGCATTTGAGGGTCTCCGCAATCATTACATGTATGGCCAGCATTAGGAGTTTCTGCTATTCTCCTTATATTGAGCATACAGGTAATGAGATTTTTTTTTTCCGTTCAGCCTCTGGGCTGAAAGAAAAAAATTAACGGCACAGATTTCTTCATTCGCATCGATCAATGTGGATGAAAAAATCTCTGCCAAAAAAAGAAAAAGGAGGGGAAAGGCGTCTGCCAGGACATAGGAGCTCCGCCCAACATCCATACCCACTTCAGCTCGTATGCCCTGGCAAACCAGATTTCTCCATTCACATCAATCGATGTGGATGAATAAATCCTTGCCAGGATTTTTTTTTTATATATATATACAAAGTGTTTGCCAAAGCATAGGAACACCGCCACCTCCTCAGCTCATATGCCTCGGCAAACGTATCTTTTACTGCAGAGGAGAAATCTCGTCTTGCAGCGCCGCATACACCGACTTGCGTGTAATCTGACAGCAGCGCAATGCTTCTGTCCGAATGCACATCAGTGCTGCAGCTAGTCGATCGGTTGGTCCACCTGGAAGGTAAAAAAAAAAAAAAAAAAGAAAAAACCAGGCCGCAACACAATAATTTTATTAACTTTGGAAGAGAACATATTAACTTTAACTTTTTGAACTAAACATTAACCTTTTTGCTTACTGGTGTTTTTTTTTTTGTTTTTTTTTTACCTTTATAGAACAAACCTCTCCTTCCCCATGGGACAATGTGCAAAGCGCAAATCGCCCAAAGATGTGGCGAAGTACGTTATGCACTTTATCCCAGGTGAAAGGAGAGGTTTGCAGCAGCTGTGAGAGAAAGGGCCCTAATAGCCCTGTGTGCCTGTCCTGGTGAGATGTGATCCCTATGCTAGGTGTACCTGTGTGTGGTACTTCCGGAAACACTCTCCTAAGCATAGGGCAGGGTGGTCCGGACAGTCAGGACAGAAATAGCGGATGTCACGCCTTATTCCACTCCTGCTACAGACACGACATTTTTTTCGGGGTGGCGGTTGGGTTGAGGTACCAGCAACGACACTGGGGAAATGTCGCTCGTGTAGACGGCTAACTACACTGGTGGATGGGGCCACGGAACCTCCTGGGTAAAGGAGGTTCTCGATGATCTCTTCCTGGAATTTGAGGAAGGATCGTGTTCTCCCAGCCTTACTGTAGAGAACAAAACTATTATACAGCGCCAATTGAATTAAATATACAGACACCTTCTTATACCAGCGTCTGGTTCTGCGGGAAACTAAATAGGGAGCCAACATCTGGTCATTGAAGTCCACCCCTCCCATGAGCGCATTATAGTCGTGGACTGAGAGGGGCTTTTCAATGACACGGGTTGCCCTTTGAATTTGGATTGTCGTGTCTGCGTGAATGGAGGAGAGCATGTAAACATCACGCTTGTCTCTCCATTTCACCGCGAGCAGTTCTTCGTTACACAAGGCAGCCCTCTCCCTCCTTGCAAGACGGGTGGTTACAAGCCGTTGGGGGAAGCCCACGCGACTAGTTCGCGCGGTGCCACAGGCGCAAATCCGTTCTAGAAACAAATGCCTAAAGAGGGCCACACTTGTGTAAAAATTGTCCACATAAAGATGGTACCCCTTGCCGAATAAGGGTGACACCAAGTCCCAGACTGTCTTCCCACTGCTCCCCAGGTAGTCAGGGCAACCGCTGCTGGTGTATGCCTCACCACGTGATCCGGCAGCGACAGCCCCACTCTGCTGCTCTTGAAGCGGATCCTGCATAACCTGTGGTCTAGCGACACGGGGCCGGGTACGCCTGGTGCTGCCAGGGACCTCAACCTCCTCGTCCGAACTTTCGGTCAGAGAGCCACTGCTTTCTACAGGTTCATATTCTGACCCGCTAGATTCGTCAGATGAGGGTTCCCATTCCTCATCCGACTGGGTCAGAATCCTGTAGGCCTCTTCAGAAGAATACCCCCTGTTTGACATTTTGGACTACTAAATTTAGGGGTATTCCCTGAGACTACCTAAGAAAAAAAGCAAACCTGTCTTACAAAGGGGAGGCTAGCGAAGTACCGGAGGCCGCTGCGGTTGATAAAAAATATCAAAACTGATTTTTTTATCGCCGCAGAGCGTGTAAAGTGAATGTGCAGTGATCAAAAAAAAAATAATTTTTGTCACTGCGGTGGGACGGGCGTGGGTGAACGCACGTGTGGGCGACCGATCAGGCCTGATCGGGCAAACACTGCGTTTTGGGTGGAGGGCGAGCTAAGGTGACACTAATACTATTATAGATCTGACCGGGATCAGTTTTGATCACTTACAGATACTATAAAAGTACAAATGCTGATTAGCGATACGCTAAACAGCGAATAAAAGTGACTGCGGTGCGGTGGGGTGGGCGCTAACTGATCCCAAAACTACCTAACCAAGGGGCCTAAACTAATCCTAAAACCTAACAGCCAATACTAGTGAAAAAAAAAAGTGTCAGTTTACACTGATCACTTTTTGTCTTTCAGTAAGTGATTGACAGGGGGCGATCAAGGGGTTAATTTGGATGATGGGGGTGATGGATGGTGATCAGGGGCTAAGGGTAGTGTTTGGTGTGTACTCACAGTGATGTCTGCTTCTCTGCTGGATCCAACCGACGAAAAGGACCAGCAGAGGAGCAGAGAAGCCATATAACAGATCATATTTACTAATATGATCTGTTATCTGGCTTGTGATTCGATTTTTTAAAAATCAGCAACCTGCCAGCGACGATCATTGGCTGGCAGGTTGCTGATGCAATAGTCCTTTAACTTTTGCCGGCCCGCGATGCGCATGCGCGGGCCGGCTGTGACCGAAATCTCGCGTCTCGCGAGAGGACGCGCCGGCGCGTCCAGGAGGAATGAAACAACCACCTCCAGGACGCATCTGTGCGTACAGCGGTCCGGAGGTGGTTAAGACAGACACCTGTGCGGGGCGGAGCCTGCACCGAAGCTGAATGGCTGCGTGAAGTGAAGCTCCTGACATGGTCAAGATCGGGGGCCGAAGACCCGCTGACACACAGGAGCAAGCCAGAATACTGAATCAAGCTGCGATATGGAGAAATTTATTTAAAAAGCCGCACAGACATATGTGGCAAGGGATTCCAAAATGGCACCCGAAGCACCTCGCACGCCGAGGAACAAACAACAAGTCGGAACTCCCGCTGAGAAGGTAAGAGAGGAATACCCAGGGGCCGACACATTACCATTATCAAGATCATTCTTGAAGGAGGCATTAACGGAAGCCCTGGGGCCTCTCAAGACAGATCTCACCTCCATCAAAGAGGATATGTGTCATATAGGGAGACGGGTAGAGGTGCTGAAAGAAGCGCATACCGCTATCACAGCACACCAGAACGCAATCTCCTCTAACATTACCCTATATCAGAAGCACCTGAACTCCCTTTACACAATGTTGGAAGACCAAGAAAACAGGGGCAGGCGCAACAATCTGCGCTTCAGAGGTGTCCCTGAATCTGTGGACCCCGAAGAGATACCTGAGACAGTGATGCAGATCTGCCTGAAACTCCTGGGCCCAGACTCCTCACACAAAGTCATCATTGAGAGAGCCCATAGTGCACTTCGTCCCAAACCTCAGCCTGCAGAACCACCAAGAGATGTGATCTGCAAATTCCTGCATTTCCCAACCAAAGAGGCACTACTTAATAGCGCAAGGAATTCATTACAGCTGACCTAGGAAGACAATCCTATATCCATCTATCAGGATCTAGCCCAATCCACATTAAAGAAGCACTAAAGCCGCTCAATGACTTGCTGTGGAACAGAAAAGTCATGTACAGCTGGCTATTCCCATTTGGACTTTCATTTTTCCACAACGGGCGCAGGATATCCATCCAATCACATGGAGACCTGGATAAAGCATATGATCTTCTACAGATATCAACACTACCCATTGAAAACTGGGAAACCATCCAAGACATCTCCGCCCTACCAATCCTGCCCACAGATGAACCTTGGGAGACACCCCGCACACAAAAATCCCAAAAATCGAAGAGAAATTACCAAGCTTCATCATCCAAGCGCCTGGCACTGACAGACGATTAAGAAGTCCTATACTCCACTTCAAAGACCCTTATATCCAGCTTTTACATGTACAAAGGACATCCCAAGCACAAAATCCTAAAACATTCAAGAAATATCACCAGGCTATACCTTTCAAGGGACTATCGCCTACAGATGATTAGAAGGATTTTTGCTTTATCCCAGAGACCCCAATTTCTAACTGCTGTGCAAGCTATCTGTATAGTATAATTGTACCCCCCTTATTCTTTTATTCTACCGTCTGCCCCTTGATAGCTACCCCTCCAAGCCCCTAGCCATGTTAGGCTCCAAGCCTAAGATTTAATTGAGGGTTTGTCACTGTCGTTCTCAGGGAAGAGAACCATTTTTCCCCCCACGCTTTCAGAGCAAAAATGCTCTTACATGAAAAAAAATTTTTTGGGTTTTGTTCTTGTCTTTATGTATTTTGTCTTTTCTTTTCTTTTGACAGGAGATACAAGATTGCATTCCTACTAGTCCAAGGGGAGAATCGTCACCCAGGGAATACCGCTGCTCCACCTCGGGAGGCTGAGTGCCTAATAATAACAGCCACATCCATCTCTAAGGGCTCTTTCACACTTGCGGCAGGACGGATCCGACATGCTGTTCACCACGTCGGATCCGTCCTGCCGCTATTTCGCCGTGCCGCCGGATCGCCGCTCCGTCCCCATTGACTATAATAGGAACGGGGGCGGAGCTCCGGCGCAGCACGGCGGTGCACGGCGAAAGCCGCCGGACTAAAAAGTCGGACATGCAGGACTTTTTAGTCCGACTGTTTTCGCCGTGCACCGCCATGCACCGCAGTGCTGCGCCGGAGCTCCGCCCCCGTCCCCATTATAGTCAATGGGGACGGAGAGGCGGTCCGGCGGCACGGCGAAATAGCGGCAGGACGGATCCGACATGGTGAAAAGCATGTCGTATC
Source organism: Bufo bufo (assembly GCF_905171765.1). Lineage (NCBI taxonomy): Eukaryota > Metazoa > Chordata > Amphibia > Anura > Bufonidae > Bufo > Bufo bufo. Next base: position 358,220,461 of record NC_053389.1, on the reverse strand, counting down.
CGTCCTGCCGCAAGTGTGAAAGAGCCCTAAGACACTTACTAGTGCTAAATACCCTTACCCACATATAAACCAATGGCTGACATTTGTGTAACCTCAATCAATGTCAAAGGGTTTAACTCCCCCTCAAAGCTCAGCCAGATATTATCATATGTTAAAAGAGAAAATTGCTCAGTTTTGTTTCTTCAAGAAACTCATTTTAAATTTGACAAATATCCCAACCTCTCCCACTCGTCCTTCGCACAATGGTTCCACTGTGGCTCCAATTCATCAGCCTCCAGAGGTGTGAGCATCGGATTCCGCAAGGGTCTCCCATTTACATATGTGTCACATGTCCAGATACTGAGGGTAGATACATCTTAGTCAAAGGATCCATAGCTAATCAAATGTATACCCTCCTAAATGTATATGCACCCAATGTCAACCAAATCACTTGGCTGATGGAAGTCCTTCCCCTTCTAGAGCAACATGGAGAGGGTGTGATGGTGTTTGGTGGAGATATTAACATAGCAATTGAGCCTTCTCTGGATTCTTCATCCAAGAAATCCACGATTTCCACCAGAGCCCTCAAAAGTTTAAAAAGGAAACTGCATCAAAATTCCTTATGTGATGCCTGGAGACTATTAAATCCCCCCGAACATTATTACACCTTCTTCTCTCCTCCGCATGGCACATACCATAGGCTCGACTATATATTTATATCTAAAGAACATTTACAACTTTGCTCTAGAGCCCGAATAGGTAATATTTTGCTTTCTGACCATTCTCCTGTGTTCCTCACCATCTCAGCCCCCTCCTTGTCCCCACGAGCTTTTAGGTGGCGATTAAATGAACAACTACTTGCCCCAGGGAAACTTTTGGAACGCTCCCAGAGACTTCACCACACATACTATGGGACTCCCATAAAGCATATATGAGAGGACAATTCATTAGTCAAGGCTCCCAACTAAAAGAGAGGAGGGCCAGGGTGGAGGAATTGCTTTCTAAAATTCACCATTTGAAAAGTCTACATAAAAAAAACTTCTTGAGTCACACCTGAAGGAACTTACTGATCTAAGAGTCTCTCTAAAGAACCTCCTTAACGTACAATCAGCTAAATATTATCTCCACACACAATTTAAATATTTCGCCCATGGGGATAAGGCCTCTAAATTTATGATGCAACGTATCAAACAGAGAAAATCTCACAATTACATCCACAGAGTTAAAACCAAAGAGGCAAAGAAGTCTTCTCTACCCCTGATATTGCAAAACAATTTCAGAAATACTACTCTTTTTTTTTATTTTATGTAATTATCTTTATTAATATATCAAAACATATTACAACGAACAAGAAAATTAAGTAGGCACTCCACATATTCAATGTTTTCCCCTTATCCCTATTACCCCCAGACCAACCCCCCTCCCCCCCACCCTGAACCTGTGATGAGTCCGCCCTCCTCTCCCCCCCTGCCCCCCCCCCCCCCCAAAAAAAAAGAAAAGGGGGCAGAGACCGGCGGTGAGGGGAGGGAAAAAAATAAATAAAAATAAATAATAAATTATTACAATCAGTCAGATCTTCCAACCGCCCCATATCTTACTCCACTTCTCATCCACATCTCTCTGCCTATACAGAATTTGCTCGTAGTTTTTTTACCCATATAGGTATAGGCCCAAAGTGTCCCATACCACCTGGATTTTTGCTGAGCCATAATTATTTTCCCAGAATCGATTAATTTCATTTTTAACTGTATCGTGTCTCTTTATTACTGATAGCCAATAGGGGTTTAATCTGAATGGGGGTCTCTGTATACGTCTCTCCTGAGTCAAGCAAAGTTCAAGTAGTAACGGCAGATGGTCCGAGAATGACCTTGTTTCATATTTCATTCGGTTTACAAGTCTTACATATTTTCTATTTATCAAGGCAAGGTCTATTCTAGACATAGACATAGATTTACTGGAGGTCTCCCCAGTAAGATGCGTTTCCAACAATCATACTATTGCTGGGAGATGAATCCGTGTCAGATCAAAAACCGCTTGTCTCTTTCTTCTATCCCCCAGACCCCGTACGTTCCAGGCAAGAATTCTAATATACATTATAGGAAGCGGTTAAGTGTAGAAAAAAAAAAAGGACGCATCACAGCCCAGACCCCACCCACCATACAGGTAATCCACCACATGTTGTAGCAGATCTCTCTCCTATGACCATCCCTCCCACACTCCCCCCTACTCGGCACCTCCCCACTAAGTAACGGAAAAAAAGTTTGAGGGTATAAACACCCTCTAGCAATTCTTGTTCCCAACAAATCCTAAAACATTTAGGTCACATATCCTTTTGTTCAAGCCAGTCCACGGCTTTGTCCGGAGTATCAAAAAATAAGGTTGTGTCGTTAAAAATAATCCAAAGTTTTGCTAAGAACATAAGGGAGTATTTAATATCCCTTTCTCTTAGCTTCTTTTTTACCATCATAAATGAGCGTCTCTTTTCTTGTATGTCTTTTGAAAAATCAGGAAAAAAGGCCAATCTATTTCCATTGTATACGACCGGTGAGCATTTCCTCGCCCTTCTCAGTAACATATCTCTGTCCCTTATAGCCAGGAGCTTTACAAGAAATGTCCGGGGTTGTCTCCCAGGGATTGGTTTGCCACCTGGGGCCCGATGAGCTCTTTCTATCATAAACAATGGGGAAAACGAATCCCTCCCAAAATTCACAAGGATTGACATCTGTATGAATTGAGTAGGATTCATATCTTCGGCGCCCTCTGGAACCCCCATTATTCTCACGTTGTATCTTCGTGATCTATCCTCAAGATCCGCCACCTTTCTCTTCAGAAGATTAAACTCTATCTTCAGTGTGGAGATTTCAGAGTTTGTTTTTTGGGATTCATTCTGTACCAGAGCCATAGAGCTCTCCACATTGTTAACTCTGTCTCGGATTTTTGACAAATCGTCTCTAATCAATCCCACATCAACTTGGATAGACCCGAGTTGGGTAGTAATGCCCTGTATTAAATCCCCATTTTGTTTAACCGCTAGCAATATTTCTTTTAGCAGAGAGGAATTGACACTAGGCATATCTTCTCCCTCTGTACCCTCTTCCTCTTTTCTCTCTTTCTCTTCTTTTCTTCTCTTTTCTTCTTTATCTGTTTATCTATTTGTTTTATTTTTTTCCTTCCTCTTTTCTTTTCCTTTCCTCCTCTTATTTTTTTTTATTTTTTTTTTCCTCTTTTCGTTTCCTTCTTTTTCCTTTCTTCCCTTTTTTTCTTTTTTTCCCCTTTACTTTATGTTCCTCTCCCCCTTTTTATTTCCTTTTTTTTGTGCTTTGTTCCTTTTATATTTGTATTTGTGTTTTATTTTACATTTGTATCCACCTCCCTATTCTCTCTCAACAATAAGCCATATAGAATGTAGGTTAGGTATGCTCAAGTATGCTGAAATTGTTTTGATTAGTTTGTTAGTAGTTAGTATAGGAGGGAATATAGGAGGGAGAGGACATAGGGGAGCCAGAGGGAACAAAAAGGAACAATCTCACCAGCTTTTTCCGCTCCCTGACGATCCAAGTGTCTACAGAGGTCCCACCTGAGCATCCAGAGGAAGACCCCTCAATCCCAGGAATCGCTGGCAAAGAAAGAGGGGTTGGAGGCCGACAAAGAAAAGCCTAGTATGCAAGCCAGGGAAAGCGGCTGACCAAACTCCTGTGGCCATCGCAAACAACCCCTGCCACTGGGGTCAAAGCACGGGAGATGGAACGGGCCCACCCAGAGGAGGAGAAGCACTATCACCGGCCGGAGCTGGAGAATCCGGGATCCCAGGTGCAGCAGGGACCAGCCGACTATGCTTTGCCCCGCCAGCCAAGAAGCAGATGAAAATGGAGTACCAGAAGCAAACGAGGGGGGACAAGGCAAAGCTCCAAGGTGCAGTCCAATAGCCCTTCAGTCCAGACGATCCCAGCGAGGTAAGTCACAGAGGTGCGGTGGGGAAGGCAGAAGGATCGAGAGAAGCTGGAAACACAAACACCGCTAAAGTGCAAGCGGAGTCAGGGGCTAGGGGAGCAGCATACACCCCATGTCCATAGAATCCATAGAGGCAGGGACAGCCACGAAGACGCCAAGAGGAGCGGGATAGCGGGGTAGCCGAGCCACGGGGAGGGTGGAGAGCGTGACGTACTGTGTCTACGTCATCACGTCATATTTAGCTACTCTTCATTATATAACTTAAGAGAAGCTGGGGGAGAACTTTATCCCCCTCCTTCTACTGAAGAGACAATAACATCTTTCCTCTCCTCTCTCTCACTACCTACCCTGGCCTCCTCACATAAACAAGCTCTACAGATTCAATTCTCTATAGAGGAATTGGAAAGGGCTATTAAACTTCTGCCTAAAGGGAAAAGTCCAGGGCCAGATGGCCTACCAGCCCTATACTATGGTACATTTTATAAAACACTGGGTCCATACCTTTTATTATTGTGCAATAGCTCTCTATCTGGAGTACCACTTTCATGCGATATGACTAGAGCCCATATCACTCTGATCCCCAAGGAGGGAAAAGATGGTTCTCAGTGTGCAAATTACCGTCCTATTTCCCTTCTAAACTTAGATTTGAAGCTACTTGCCAAGATGTTGGCTACCAGATTATCCAAACTTCTCCCAGTGCTAATTCACAGGGACCAAGTAGGTTTCATTCAGGGGAGGGAAGGCAAAGATAATACCACGAGGGTCCTGAATGCCATCTTTTATGCCAAAAAGACAAAGCACCCTCTTGTGCTTATTAGTAACGACGTCGAGAAGGCATTTGATAGAGTAAATTGGGATTATATGAGAGCGATATTAAAGATCTTCGGTATTCCCGACCCATTTATTAATGCCACCTTCTCCCTCTACACAAATGCCTCAGCCTCAATTATTATTAATGATTCTCTCTCCCCTTCCTTAACTATTCGAAACGGCACAAGGCTGGGGTGCCCTCTTTCACCATTACTCTTAGTATTGGTGATGGAATCCCTACTCCAAGGAATTAGGAATAAAAGAGAAATCAAAGGACTCCTTCTTGGTCATCAGAACCATAAAGTTGCCGCCTTCGCGGACGATCTACTTATCTTGACCACCAACCCAATCAAAGCCTTACCACACATTTACAATTGTCTCAACCGCTTTAGCCTCCTATCTGACTTTAAAGTCAACATGAATAAGTCACACATATTAAGCATCAACATACCAGAGCCCATTAAAACAAACCTAATGACTAGCTCCCCATTTAATTGGAATACACCTTACATCACATACCTTGGAGTGAGGATAGGATCCGACCCCTCCTCACTTTTTCAACTTAACTACACCTCCCTCCTGCGTTCTATAGGAGATCAACTGTCCAACTTGGAAAATTTTATATTGTCACATCACTTATAATACCTAAATTGACATATCTCCAACAGGTTCTCCCAATCCCTGTCCCGAGATCCTATTATATAACACTGCGCCAAAAGATTAGCCTCTTCATTTGGGATGGGAAAAGAGCGCGTCTAGCTTACAACACCCTTAGTAGACCTAAGCAATTTGGTGGAAGGGCTCTTCCGGATCCTGAGTTATATGGCAGAGCTAGTCTTATATCAAGATAGATTTTTTGACTTAGCGACTCTGAGGAGAATTCCTGGGTCTCTATGGAACAGACCGACTTTCATTTCCCCTTCTCAAGCCTACTAGTAGGCTCTGCCATTCCTCAGGGCCTGGATAGGGCGGCCAACCCAATTATTAAAACTACCCTCCTAACATGGAATTGGCTACAGACTTCCAACCTTTCTATCCCCCTCCCATCACCTCTAATACAAGACAGAGACATTCTAGAATTTGCTCCATCAACCTTACTAAAAAGCTTACCCTCTGCCATCAGAAATGGCCAACTGCCATCTTCGATAGAGGCAATATCACTCTAAAATGATTAGGGAAAACTTCTGAAGGGAGATGAAATCTCACATTTGTTCCCAGAGTGCAAATTTCCTCCACCCCTGGTTTCCTTCCTCAAAGCATTTGCCACCAAGAATATTCCCAGGAGTGCACTATTAAGACTTCTGACGTGGTTGGCAGGCCTCATTTCAAATCGGGTCAAAACATCCAAGCTAATATCCCAAATTTATAAAAAGCTAATTTCTCCAGTACTATTACACAAATCGGCATTTTTTGGTCTCTGGGAGAGAGATCTGGGGTCCTCTTTCACCAATAAAGGCTTATCAGTAGAGTTGAGCGAACCCGAACTGTAAAGTTCGGGTTCGTACCGAACTTTAGGTTTTTCGGCACCCGGACCCGAACCTTTACATAAAAGTTTGGGTTTGGTGTTCAGCGATTTTTATGGCGCTTTTTGAAAGGCTGAAAAGCAGCTGTCACGAGGGTGTCAAGAGCCACGTCTGACTCCGTTATACCCGGGGTCAGGAAGTCGCAGCGGGTGGCTGCGCGTTCGATGTACAAAGACAGTGCTGTTTCGTAATGGTAGCTTTCTGGGTTTGCCTTGCAAACCTTTTTGGCTCACTCAGGGATCCATAGCTTCTCCTCCTCAGCTGTTTCTTGTCCAGCAATCCCAACCTCCTTATATTCCCATCTCCCACTTCTCTGGTTGCCAGATATAGAGCTTCCTGCCTGGACTTCTATACTGACCCACTGGGACGTCAGGGCAGTCAGGTGCCAGCCGCAAGGTGAGTCAGGGGTCACCACCTTTCCCTCTCCCTTGGACAGGGCCTTCCCATTTCCCTCCCTTTGCGTGACGCAGGTCATTACATTATATCTGGCCCTTATTTTGTGTAGGTAAAAAAAAATAAAACTTTTTTTCTACCTACTTAGAATCCAGTATGGATCCAATTGCTGCTTTGTCAAAGCAACTTAAAGGCCTGTCTTTGGAGGTGGCAGGATTGAAGGCGTCGGTTCTCCAGCAACAGCAGCAATTGCAACAGACCGCAAGACCAGCGGTTGCTACAGGTAACCAGGTTGTTGCGGAACCCAAGGTTGCTCTTCCTGACAGATTTTCTGGGGGAAGGGACAAATTTGTGACGTTCCGTGAGGCCTGTAAATTATATTTTAAACTGCGCCCTTACTCCTCTGGTAATGAAGAACAGCGGGTGGGGGTTGTTATTTCCCTGCTGCAGGGGGACCCGCAATCCTGGGCATTCTCTTTACCCACTGATTCCCAGGCTCTCCGGTCAGTGGATGAATTTTTTGGGGCCTTGGGTCTCATATATGACGTCCCTGACCGAGTCGCACTGGCTGAATCAAAATTATGAAGACTCCTACAGGGAGAGCGGCCAGTAGAGGAGTATTGCGCAGAGTTCCGTAGGTGGTCTACGGATACCCAGTGGAACGACCCGGCTCTCAGGAGTCAGTTCTGCTCTGGGTTATCCGAAAGGATTAAGGATGCGCTTGCGCTGTATGAGATTCCCTTTTCCCTTGATGCGGTGATGTCCCTTTCTATCAGAATAGATAGACGTCTTAGGGACAGATTGAAAAATCCGGAGCAATTGGTAACCCCTCTCAAGCAGCAGTTAGTCTGTACGGACTTAGACGAGCCTATGCAGCTAGGAGGAACTACTCGCCTCCTGAGGCTCGCCGTAGGCGTGGAGTTTGTTTTTTCTGTGGGGAGAGGGGTCATTTTATTAATGTCTGTCCTTCCTTCCTCAAAAACAAAAGACCGTCGGAAAACTACTAACCCCAGGCTGTGTGGAGGATGTCAGCCGGGGGGGATACGTTTCCTCCATACGAACATCGCAATTTGTGTTGCCAGCGGTTGTTGTTTTTGGTATTAAGATGGAGACTATTTCTTTTTTTCTAGACAGTGGAGCAGGGGTAAATTTGATAGATGCCCATTTTGCCCACACTATGGGTTTGTCTCTCTGTACGCTACAGAGACCTATTCCCATATTCGCTATTGATTCTGCTCCTCTGTCTCAGAGAAACCTCACTCACATTGTCCATAACTTACACCTTCGGGTAGGGGACCACCATAACGAGTTGCTTTCATGTTATGTTCTGGTGGTGGGTCTTCCCTGGTTGGTAGCGCACAATCCAGTGGTGGATTGGCAGGCCAGGGAGATATTGGAGTGGAGTGAGCAGTGCAGAGAAAATTGCTTAAATAGCAATTACTTAGTCGCCTCCATAGCTACCCTACCCACATTTGTTTCGGACTTTGAGACGTTTTTTCTGAAAAGGGTTGTCAGAAGTTACCACCTCACCGTCCTTATGATTGCCCAGTTAACCTGATTCCCGGTGCAAAATTACCTAAGACCAGGTTATATAATCTTTCGGGTCCAGAGAGACAAGCCATGAAAGATTATATCTCCGAGAGCTTGGCTAAGGGACACATCAGACCCTCTTCTTCACCCGTGGCTGCAGGGTTTTTCTTCGTTAAAAAGAAAGATGGGGGCCTGCGTCCTTGCCTAGATTTTCGCGAATTAAACCGGATAACCATCCGAGACCCATACCCTCTTCCTCTCATTCTTGACCTGTTTAATCAGATTGCGGGTGCTAGGTGGTTCTCCAAACTTGATCTTAGGGGGGCCTACAATCTGATTCATATCAAGGAAGGGGATGAGTGGAAGACAGCTTTTAACACCCCTGAGGGGCATTATGAAAATCTAGTCATGCCTTTCGGTCTGACCAATGCTCCTGCTGTCTTCCAACATTTCGTTAATGACATTTTTAGTCATCTTATCGGCAGGTTTGTGGTGATATACCTAGATGATATTTTAATTTATTCGTCGGATCTGAAAACACATGAGGTGCATGTCAGACAGGTACTGCAGGTCCTACGGACGAATAAATTATATGCTAAAATTGAAAAGTGTGTTTTCGCCGTTCAGGAAATACAGTTCCTAGGTTATTTATTATCTGCTTCAGGTTTCCGTATAGATCCTAGGAAGGTCCAGGCAATTTTAGATTGGGATCTTCCTGAGAACCTCAAAGCACTGCAACGGTTCTTGGGCTTCGCAAATTTCTATAGAAAATTCATTAAAAATTATTTGGTGATTGTAAAACCCCTTACTGACATGACTAGGAAGGGGACTGATTTTTCTAAATGGTCTGACGCCGCTAAAATTGCTTTTTCCTCTCTAAAAGAGAGGTTTACCTCGGCACCTGTACTAATCAAACCTGATGTCCCCCAGCCTTTTATTGTTGAAGTAGATGCGTCAGAGGTGGGAGTGGGGGCTGTGCTGTCTCAGGGTCCGTCTCCTGGCAAATGGCGTCCTTGTGCTTTCTTTTCTAAAAAAACTATCTACAGCGGAGAAGAACTATGATATTGGCAATAGGGAACTGTTGGCTATTAAACTAGCGTTTGAAGAATGGCGTCACTTTTTAGAGGGGGCAATCCACCCCGTCACTGTGATTACGGACCACAAAAACCTTCTGTACCTCGAATCAGCTAAGCGTCTCACCCCTAGACAAGCTAGGTGGTCGCTATTTTTTACCAGGTTTAACTTTGTTATTACCTATCGTCCTGGGGCAAAAAATACCAAGGCAGATGCATTATCTCGTTGTTTCCCTGGAGGGGGTAATGTGAGTGATCCAGTACCCATTCTACAAAGAGGAGTGGTTGTCTCTGCGGTACACTGTGTTCTGGAGGGGAAGGTGTTAGAGGCCCAGGGGGACACCCCGGTCTCTTGCCCCTCAGAGAAATAGTTTGTACCGTTGAACCTGCGGTACTTGCTGGGCACCCGGGTAGTAAAGCAACCTTGGAGCTATTGTCTCGTCGTTTTTGGTGGCCAAGGTTGCGTCAGGATGTAATGGATTTTGTGTCTTCTTGTTCTACTTGTGCGCGCGCAAAAGTCTCTCATACACGTCCTGCAGGGTCTTTATTGCCACTTGTCATTCCCAATAGGCCATGGACACATCTGTCAATGGATTTTATCACTGACTTACCGTTGTCTGCGGGTAAAACAGTTATCTTGGTAGTAGTGGACAGGTTTAGCAAAATGGTACACTTCATTGCGTTACCCGCACTACCTAATGCTAAGACTCTTGCTCAGGTATTCATCAGTGAAATCGTGAAGCTTCACGGGGTCCCTTCCGATGTTGTTTCGGATCGGGGAACCCAGTTTATTTCTAAATTTTGGGAAGCTTTTTGTTCCCGTTTGGGGGTACACTTGTCCTTTTCCTCAGCTTTCCATCCTCAGTCGAATGGACAGACTGAGCGTACCAACCAAAACCTTGAGACATATCTAAGATGTTTTGTGTCTGAAAACCAAGAGGTGTGGTCATCATATTTACCGTTAGCCGGGTTTGCCATAAATAATATCCGTCAGCAATCTACTGGCAAGTCACCATTTCTTGGTGCATATGGTTTTCATCCCCAATTCTGTACTTTCAAAGAGGGGGGGTCTTCTGGGGTTCCCGAAGAGGAACGGTTTTCGTCGTCTCTTTCATCTGTATGGCAGAAAGTGCAAGCTAATTAAAAAAATATGGGGGGTAAATATAAATGCATGGCTGATAAAAAACGGTCGCCAGGTCCGGACCTAGGAGTGAATGACTATGTGTGGTTGTCTACTAGGAATATTAAATTGAAGGTTCCCTCTTGGAAACTGGGTCCTAGGTTTATTGGGCTTTACAAAATAGTAGCCATCATTAACCCCGTGGCTTTTCACCTGGAGCTACCTCAGACTTTTAAAATTTATAACGTCTTCCATAAGTCGTTACTCAAAAAGTATGTTCCACCTCTAGAACCATCACCGCTGCCACCCCCTCCTGTTATTGTGGATTGTAATCTAGAGTTTCAAATATCCAAAATTGTTGATTCTCGTCGGGTCCGCCGTTCTCTTCAATATCTGGTGCATTGGAGGGGTTGCGGTCCCGAGGAAAGAATGTGGGTTCCAGCATCTGAGGTAAACGCCGACAGGTTAGTTCGGGTTTTTCATGCCTCTCATCCTGAGAGACCTAGTCCTGAGTGTCCGGAGGCCCCTCGTGGAAGGGGGGGTACTATCACGAGGGTGTCAAGAGCCACGTCTGACTCCGTTATACCCGGGGTCAGGAAGTCGCAGCGGGTGGCTGCGCGTTCTATGTATAAAGACAGTGCTGTTTCGTAATGGTAGCTTTCTGGGTTTGCCTTGCAACCCTTTTTGGCTCACTCAGGGATCCGTAGCTTCTTCCCCTCAGCTGTTTCTTGTCCAGCACTTCTAACTTCCTTATATTCCCCTCTCTCACTTCTCTGGTTGCCAGATATAGAGCTTCCTGCCTGGACTTCTATACTGACCCACTGGAGCTGTGTAGCTGTGTTCCCTGGTTGTTGTTCCAGAACGTTACCCTCCGGATCCCTGTGGGCCTTGGTGGTCTGCTGTTGTCGTCCACCTGGGATTATATGTTTGTCTGTATTGTCTGTCCTCTCCTTGGTGTTTTCCTCTTAGTGTCAGTGGTGCGGACTAGTGATCCCACCGCCCCGTTCACTACATAGGGCTCATCTTAGGGAAAGCCAGGGTTTAGGCACGTGATCGGCGTATGGGTGAGGAACCCGTCTAGGGACGTCAGGGCAGTCAGGTGCCAGCCGCAAGGTGAGTCAGGGGTCACCACCTTTCACTCTCCCTTGGACAGGGCCTTCCCATTTCCCTCCCTTTGCGTGACGCCCCGTCATTACACTAAGACTTCACTTGCCAGAATATCAGAGTCATACATCTGAGTCAAACATCTGAGACTCGAATGAAACCAATGCCATCTCAATTGTTTTACATGTAAGGTAAACAAACAAATGGTTTCCCAGTTAAGCAAACCTTTTGTTCCCTTTTAACTACTGTAAAATACTATCTAATATATAAAACTGAGTGTATGTGTGAGTGTGTGTATATGTCCGCTAAATGAATCCGTACCGTCGCATTAACAATCATGAAATTTGGCACACAGGTACATCAGGTGTCCGGGAAGGTTTTAGACCAGGTCTTAGCTCTTTAGGATGTACAGTTCCTGAGATATTCCCGAAAAATGCATTAGCCAATAGAAGCTTGGTCACATGACCATTATCAGCCAATAGAAGCTCGCAGGTACTCCAGCCTCCACATACACAGTTTTACTCCAGGTTTAAATAACAACCCAGCCATTTTTCCTTACTGCTATAGGAGAGCTTTAAAGGAAATATGCCATTAGGATAATTGCTATTGAAGTAAAGCCATGGCCTAATAGCCCTTAGTACTTTATTTCAAGTTGTGTCTTTGTTCCAGCAATAGATGTTTTTATCCTCTGAAAATCCAGTTTATTTGGTATGCAAATGAGCCAGTTAGGTGCCCAGAGGGGCGTCACTTTTGCCATAAGGAGCCCAGACACGTCCCCTCCCACAATGTGTCCACCCTCAAAAGACTTAAAACCACGCCCCCAGGTCCAGCTAAGCCACACCCCTGATCTTGTTAGGCCACGTTCCCTCAAACTCCTGATTCAACGGGGATTGAAAAAATGAAGGAATAATCAACTTCTGTCAGCTACAGGGGTGAGAGGGAGGGTGACTTTCTCCCTGCAGCTTACACTCAGACACCACAGTGCTGCTGTTTTAGGCTCCATTCAGACGTCCGTAGTGCACGCACCGATCTGGTTAGGCCACGCCCCCTCCACTCCTCAGCCGACAGAGATTGAAAAAATGAAGGTAGTAATCAACTTCTGTCAGCTGTAGAGGTGGGAGGGAGGGTGACTTTCCCCCCGTCAGATTACACTCAGACAGTACAGTGTTGCTGTCTTAGAGTGACCTGTTCAAAAGGACATGCCTCTGATTCAGTAAATGCCACTGTTAAGGGGGCAGACCCCTGTGGAGGTCACTGTCAAGGGGGTGGTATGCTGTGAAAGTCACTGTTAAAAGGGAAGGCTGCTGTAAAGGTCAAAGTTAAGGGCCACTGTGGAGGTCCAATTTTAAGGGACAGGGCACTGTGGGGGGGAGTCAGTGTTAAGGGATGGGGGGCTGTGGAGGTCACTTTTCGGGGGTGGGGTGCTGTATATGTCACTGTTATAGTGGATAGTATTGATATCTTTTAACGACACACACAAACATTAAATTAAATAGATTAAATATACCCAAGAGAATCTGGGTCCTTCAGCTAGTAAGCAATAATTGTGGTTAAACCCTTATATAATATTGAAGTATTTTAGATATATTAGATATTTATAAACTTATGCTTTTTAAATTTCTTACATAAAAAATAAGCTTTGGACTTGTATAATCAACTTAATATAATTGGTTTCAATTTATTTATTGAAATATAAAACAAATCCCAACAAATGCATCTAATTAATAGTCCATGATTTGTTCTTATGATCTTTTCTGGGTGAAAATAGTTTAAGATAATTAAAATGGAAAATTAATTTGCTATCTGGAATTACTAAAGGATTAGCTGCCTGTATGATAAATGATGATCTTAATAAGGACATGTTTGCCCCACAGCCCTTATGCTTGTGAGTAGTACTGATTTATGTGGTATTAACATTTGCATTGACATAAGGTTACATGTGCATACAGCAAAACCATAATTACTCTGAAAAACAGAGTTCATGGTCATTCAATATGCACAAGTTTTTTACCCCCATTATATGCAATCATGAGAAAAAGTTTACAAATTATCAAGATTTCTACATGAATGACTACAAAAATGATGTTCTTAACTACAATGAATCATAATAATATAAAAATACTAGCAGAAGTACCCGGCTTCACACGGGTATATTTCATTTCATGTTTCCGTGTGTCGTAAAAAGGTATCAACAAAATCCTTCATAACAGTGACCTCTACAGTACCCGCCCCTTTAACAATGACCTCCAGAGTGCCCATCCCTTTAACAGTGATCTCCTTAGTGCCCACCCCTTTAACAGTGAACTACACAGCACCCATCCGTTTAATAGTGGCCCCTGCCCCCCATGCATGTAGCAGTGTAGTTGTGCTGTCATACGTCATATGACTGAATATTTAACCTGCGAACTGCTAAAACCTGTGATCAGTTGCTATGGCAACCTGGAGTAGGACCTGCGAGCTTCTAATGGCTAATAAGGGACATGTGACCGTGTAAATGGCAGTTCTGATTTAAGTGAAAGGCTTGCTGGCTTCTATTGGCTAATGCAGGTATTTTTTTGGGGAATATCTCAGGAACGGTAAGTCCTAGAAAGCTGAGACCCGGTCTAAAACCTTCCCGAACACATGATGTATCTGTGTGCCATATTTGGTGAAGATTGGTCCAGTTGTTTGGTCGCGCTCAAAGTACAGACAGACAGACAGACGTCTAGACAGAAACTCATTTTTATATATATAAGAGACTAGCAGAAGGACCCGGCTTCGAACTGGTATAACTAATCTATTTCATTTTATGTTTCTGTGTGTCATGAAAAGATATTGATAGTTTCCCCCATAACAGTGACCTCTACAGTACCCGCCCCTTTAACAATGACCTCCACAGTGGCCTCCCCTTTAACATTGACCTCCACAGTGGCCGCCCATTTAACAGTGACTTTCACAGTGACCGCCCCTTTAACAGTGACTTTCACAGTGACCGCCCCTTAGACAGTGACTTTCACAGTGACTTTCAGTGACCACCCCTTTAACAGTGACTTTCACAGTGACCTCCTCTTTAACAATAAACAAATGTAGAAGCAGCACCACACGGTCCTTATTGATGTATTCTTATAGATGCAACAGTCTCACCAATGGCCCTGGATCCAACGGCCGGAACATATAGATGAATGCAAACGGTATCAGCAGCATCTCACATCATCGACTTTTATTAGGACTTCAAAGCAACAATACACATAGCAGCAACGTTTCGGCTGATAAACAGCCTTTGTCAAGCCTGTTCACATTGTATTACATCCACATATTTATGATAAAAACAAGTGCGCCACCCCATCCAGATTATCCAATTACAGGTACTGATATAATCCAACCAATGAATATACACCTTTTTTTCAGCCCCTCTTTAGCCTAATATGCATCTATGTCTCACCTGAATGTCAGCCAATCACACTACAAGCCAAACCGATCGTCACATGACGTCCAACATCGCTGAAAAATGTGTGTAGATCATAACGTCAATTAGATCGTTCAGCGTCCCTCACTACTGTGTGCGCATGTCCGCACAGCTGTCCAATCAACTACGTCATAGTCTATGTTACCTCCAATGCGTCCGTGGGTCCACCTCTCAGCATCATGTCGCTCCGTCCTCTGCTGTCGACGTCATCGGGACCATTAGTTAAATAGTAAATTTTGTAGGATTGGCTAATCAAGATGATTTATTTAATAGGGTGATGATTTTGTATGGGCACAAAGAAAAAACAGCAGCCTTTTCTTGTCCTCATACTGTGGAGGTGATCGCTGCATATGAATGAAGAGCTTCACCTCCACTTAATGCCAATCGACTGTTCCTTTTAGCATATAAATGTGCCTAAAGCAAGTAAAGTTTAGGTGCTTTGTTCTATGATTTCCTTTCTTTGCAACTAGAGCACAATATCTTCATAGAGTAATTAGTGTTGACTAGCTGCATCTCAAAACACGAGGTTCCATTTTAGTGTCCCCTTCTGTAGAATATAACAGCATCACTTTTGTTCATGGACAGTGTTTTATATTGAAGTGCAGGTCCATTTACTGGAAATAGGATGCACTACAATTCCAGATATAATCAATTTATAAGAGTTTCACTGCTTCTGGGGAGGGGGGAATGGAGCAAGGTTTTCTTTTTAATTGTCGATAACTCTTTAGCTAGTAAAGCCTTCTACAAAAGATTTTAAAAACTTGAAACACCCACCCACATATCAATATGAAAGAAATTTAAATTCTTATATTTTGGACCGAAGATAAATCTTTTCATTATTAATATTTTTTTCTACTTTTATTCAAACCTTATTTACTAGTATGTAATAAACAAAGTATCTTCACAAATTATTTGTACTTGAAAATAGATCATATAGATTATGATTTATAATTCATTTAATCCTGTTTTAAATAAATTGCAATCGAAATAAAAAAAATCTGATTTAATATAATAATAATAATAAACATACAAATATACAGGTGAAACTCGAAAAATTTGAATATCGTGAAAAGTTCATTTATTTCAGTAATGCAACTTAAAAAGTGAAACTAATATATGAGATAGACTCATTCCATGCAAAGCGAGATATTTCAAGCCTTTATTTGGTATAATTTGGATGATTATGGCTTACAGCTTATGAAACCCCAAAGTCACAATTTTGAGGTACCCTTTGCTCAGGGGATATGGATTAATTAGCTGACTAGAGTGTGACACTTTTTCACAAAATTCTAATTTTAAGTTGCATTAATGCAATTCCTATTAATTTGCATTACTGAAATAAATGGACTTTTGCACGATATTCTAATTTTTCGAGTTTCACCTGTATGTGAATATGTTTTAAATTATTTGCTAAAATATCTTGACTGTATCTGAGCCTGATTCATTTGTAAGTAGAGAAAAATGTTAGTTCTGTTATTGTAGAAGTGTGCATGCCTAATCAAAGATTGAAGAAGTTAATGGTACAACAGAATTTAAAATTCCCTTTGAACCAAAAATCATGCCTTCCATTAGAAAAGGGGGGAACCTGACTCTCTTTAGGAAGAATTCATTCAGTGCAAATCAAAACCTTAAGTTCTTCACCATGAAGTAGGCATCAAAATAATTATCCAACAATTTGTACATCAAGGCATCTTTATCACACTCAAGGTTTAGTAATTTTGGCTAAATCTAACTACAAATAAACTAGAAAGTTTTCAGAAAACATCATATGTGGGTGCCTATCTGTCATGACTGCTGAATTTATGGTAACCAATAGATTTGCTAGTTTTATAAAAAATATTCTTATTTACATTCAGAGGCTGGAAAAATTCTAGTTTTAGTTCTGCTGACAAGTGAGATGGATATAAGTTTGTCTAGTCTAGGCAATCCATCTTAAGCTAAATGGTTCAGCACAAAACCCTCTTCTACCAATAGTTTGCTATATCAAGGGCATATTCAAGGGGGAGGTGTTGCACAATTAAAACTGCCCCACAGCCTCTTTTGTATTTTATGTGTGATAAGATTTTTTATTAATTTTAACATACAGAAAATTAGTATGCCATTATATTAGATGATGAAATCACATTTAATTCAGTGTTAAGGGAGATATTAATTATTGATATTTAGGGTAATCTCAATAATTAAATATTCATAATTAGGCGTGAGTCATCTATTGATGACACCGCCTATTTAAACACTCTCTAGCTAACTAGCTACCTCTGTTGCCTATACACTGAACTATTTACGACTTACTACTACTATACTACGGCGGTCACTAAAAACACTATACACTGTATGTTATGAACAAAGAAATATTTATTACACAACACAAGTATACAGTCTAATTATACGCTATATCTGTATTTATTTATATATATATATATATATATATCAATGGTTATAAATATATATACACACCACAGTACAGTAATATCACTATAATAAACACAGTACAAATCTAACTACACTACACAATTCAATTCCCAATTCCACCCCACACACTATTTATACATTACACTCACACACATATAAATACCAGCAACCCACCCACCTGGTTACTCACTGTCCCTATGGGTACAAGGGATAGTGTTATACAGTAAGGGTAAACTGGGCAGGGGTAACCCAGGAAAGGGTTAACAATGCAAGGGTTACTGGATGGAGGGGTTCAGCAGGAGAGCAGAAGTGAAGGGGTTAATACACTGCTGTAGGGGTACAATGCAGCAGCAGTGAAGGGGTTACTGCTGCAGAGGTTAGCAATACAGGGCAGGGGTATCAGGGTTTAATGCTACTTAATGGGCAGCATCAGGGGTTAATGGGGAAGGTTGGGGCTGCAGGGGTAATGCAGGGGTTAATATGGAGCAGGGGTACAGGGAAATGCAGGTTTAATATGGCTGGGCAGGAAAATAGCAGGGGTAAAGGAGAAGGTAGGGCAGGGAAAGCGATACTTAGCCAGCTGCAGGCACTCTTCAGCTGCTCCTTCCATTCTGCTTTCCTGCTCTCCTCCTCTGGGATGCTCTGGGATCAACTCCTCTGGACTCAGCCCGCTGGTCGGGTATGTGCAGGGCTGTGTGGGGTAAGCGCAGCTCCCTCCTTCTGAGCACTGCCTGCGCTCTCTTAGTGGGGGGGGGGGTAGGTCTTCCACTCTGGTCTTCAGAGCGCAGTTCAGCACATCACTGCCCACGCTCTCCTTCTTGCAGGGGTGCTTGGGTAGACTACTGAGTGCAGAACACCGCACTGCTTTTGGGAGGCGGGTAGGGGTACTGCTCTTTCGAGCGCAGTGCCGCTGGATTATTTAAACCCTGCAGCGCTCACTCACATTTTACTGCGCTGCAGGTGTGCACACGCACGCCTTCAGCCAGGTCCACGTGGGCTAGCGCTGTGATAAGACGTCACCGCACCAGCCCGCGCTCCCAGGCGGGGGGATCCTTTGATCCTCCCGCCTGTGGAGATATTGCATTCCCCTGGCGCTGTAATTGCAGCGTCGGAGGTATGCGGAATATAGGGGCAGAGGAGCTGTTTGTTTCCCTGAACCTGTTATGCATAGCATCTCCAGTGCAGCCGGAGATGTTATCAAAGGGCAGAGGATCTTTATTGATCCTCTGTCCTTTGAAGTGGCCGAAACTAGACATAATTGTCCAGTTTCGGCCTCTCCTCAGCTGGGGGGGGGGGGGGACCACGATTGGGGTGGGGAATACTGGCCGTATTATAAGCATATACACTCACCTAAAGAATTATTAGGAACACCTGTTCTATTTCTCATTAATGCAATTATCTAGTCAACCAATCACATGGCAGTTGCTTCAATGCATTTAGGGGGGTGGTCCTGGTCAAGACAATCTCCTGAACTCCAAACTGAATGTCAGAATGGGAAAGAAAGGTGATTTAAGCAATTTTGAGCGTGGCATGGTTGTTGGTGCCAGACGGGCCGGTCTGAGTATTTCACAATCTGCTCAGTTACTGGGATTTTCACGCACAACCATTTCTAGGGTTTACAAAGAATGGTGTGAAAAGGGAAAAACATCCAGTATGCGGCAGTCCTGTGGGCAAAAATGCCTTGTGGATGCTAGAGGTCAGAGGAGAATGGGCCGACTGATTCAAGCTGATAGAAGAGCAACGTTGACTGAAATAACCACTCGTTACAACCGAGGTATTCAGCAAAGCATTTGTGAAGCCACAACATGCACAACCTTGAGGCGGATGGGCTACAACAGCAGAAGACCCCACCGGGTACCACTTATCTCCACTACAAATAGGAAAAAGAGGCTACAATTTGCACAAGCTCACCAAAATTGGACTGTTGAAGACTGGAAAAATGTTGCCTGTTCTGATGAGTCTCGATTTCTGTTGAGACATTCAAATGGTAGAGTCTGAATTTGGCGTAAACAGAATGAGAATATGTATCCATCCTCTGATGGCTACTCCCAGCAGGATAATGCACCATGTCACAAATCTCGAATCATTTCAAATTGGTTTCTTGAACATGACAATGAGTTCACTGTACTAAAATGGCCCCCACAGTCACCAGATCTCAACCCAATAGAGCATCTTTGGGATGTGGTGGAACGGGAGCTTCGTGCCCTGGATGTGCATCCCTCAAATCTCCATCAACTGCAAGATGCTATCCTATCAATATGGGCCAACATTTCTAAAGAATGCTATCAGCACCTTGTGGAATCAATGCCACGTAGAATTAAGGCAGTTCTGAAGGCAAAAGGGGGTCCAACACCGTATTAGTATGGTGTTCCTAATAATTCTTTAGGTGAGTGTATATATCCATAGATGCTTGGGGCACATCTCTAAATATATATATATATATATATATATACACATACACATACATACATACATACAAAACCAGGGCTATGAATGGGCAGTTAATAAGCCCACATATAAGTGTATATATAGACATGTGTGCAAATACAGGGGCATACACACATACCTATATATACATACTCACATATACCTGGGGCATCACATACAAGGGACATACATATGTCCCCACTTGCCATACAGGGCCAATATATACATGGCCATACAGGGAATATATATCCCTATTAGCAATATAAAGGGGCCCATATACAGTACAGACCAAAAGTTTGGACACACCTTCTCATTCAAAGAGTTTTCTTTATTTTCATGACTATGAAGGCATCAAAACTATGAATTAACACATGTGGAATTATATACATAACAAACAAGTGTGAAACAACTGAAAATATGTCATATTCTAGGTTCTTCAAAGTAGCCACCTTTTGCTTTGATTACTGCTTCGGACACTGTTGGCATTCTCTTGATGAGCTTCAAGAGTCATTGGATTTTTTATGTTATAATCCTTTCAATTAACCATTAAGTTGATCATCATGTGTACATTAATATAGTAATTATACACCATGTGTGTTTGAAACCTGTATGGTAGCATTATTTAGGATCGGAATAATAAATGCTTCCATCTTATTGATATTGAATTACATATCCTATTTTTCAGCTGATGTAGGAATAAGTACGTTTTGGAAAACATAAATAAAACTGATGCAGAATAAGTCTCCCTGTACTCTCCCTCTCCAATATTCTTCTTTTAATCATTTTAAGCAACATTGTCCCCAGCGTTTTAGCGCTTGCATTGTCTCTCCCTATGCTCAGCTCACAGGACAATGGCGGAAACCGTGAGGGATGAGAGTTTTTTAGGGCTATGACATCACAGGGCTATCTGCCGATTGGCTGGCTGCGCAGCATTATGGGTGATCTTGCGTTCCTGGGCTTCTTATTTCATATACATATGTAACATGTGCAGCCGCCATTTTAGGAAAGACTAATTAGTTTCCACAAGGCGTGAGGAAATTCGGATTCATAACGAATCTAAATTTTTTAAAACTTTTGACCAAATTCCACTTTGAATGCTTAGCTTTTCTCAACACTTAGGGTACTTTCACACTAGTGGCAGGGGACTCCGTGTGCCCCTGGGCTGCTGCTCCGTCCCCATTAACTATTTACCCTGGCCCCATAGATGTGAATGGGGCTTCAGTGAAAAATGTATTGCATCCAGAAGCAAGTCCAGATGCAATGCGTTTTCCACTGATGGTTGCTAAGAGATGTTGTTTTGTAAAACTTCAGTTTTGTACCACGTGTGTGAAAAAAACATCAAAAAGCATTGTACCTGTGCAGAAAAAACTGAACAACTGAACGCAATTGCAGACAAAACTGACTGAACTTTCTTGCACCCTGAACGCATTCGGAAACAATCCGTATCATCCATGTGAAAGGGTCCTAAGTAGGGATGAGCGAACCCGAACTTTTCGTAAAAGTCTGGGTTCGGGTTCGGTGTTCGGCGCTTTCTTGGCGCTTTTTGAAAGGCTGCAAAGCAGCCAATCAACAAGCGTCATGCTACTTGCCCCAAGAGGCCATCACAGCCTTGCCTACTATTGGCATGGATGTGATTGGCCAGTTCAGCATGTGACCCAGCCTCTATATAAGCTTGGGTCACGTAGCACTGCACGTCACTCTGCTGATACAAGCATAGGGAGAGGTTGCAGCTGCGACGTTAGGGCGAGATTAGGCAGATTAACTCCTCCAAAAGACTTAATTCAGTGATCGATCTCCAGCTGTGGATCATTGAAGTGCTAATATCGACTTGCTCACTTTTTTGAGGCTGCCCAGAGCGTTTTCAGTCACTTTTTTCTGGGGTGATCGGCGGCCATTTTGTGGCTTGTGGTGCGCCAGCACAAGCTACCACCAAGTGCTTTTAACCATCAATAGTGTGGTTATTTTTTGCTATATCCTACATCAGCTGCAGGCTGAGCCTGTGTCACCGAAGTGCATTTAACCATCAACAGTCTGGTTATTTTTTGGCCATATACTACATCAGCTGCAGGCTGAGCCTGTGTCACCGAAGTGCATTTAACCATCAACAGTCTGGTTATTTTTTGGCCATATACTACATCAGGTGCAGGCTGAGCCTGTGTCACCCAAGTGCATTTAACCATCAACAGTGTGGTTAATTTTTGGCCATATACTACATCAGGTGCAGGCTGAGCCTGTGTCACCCAAGTGCATTTAACCATCAATAGTGTGGTTAATTTTTGGCCATATACTACATCAGGTGCAGGCTGAGCCTGTGTCACCCAAGTGCATTTAACCATCAATAGTGTGGTTATTTTTTGGCCATATACTACATCAGGGGCAAGTTGAGCCTGTCACCCAGCGCCTAAAATATAGACCTGACATTTCTATTCAACCAAATCTGTACTGTTTGAGCTGGTCAAATTATTTGCAGTGACCGTAAAAGCACAGTTTTTGTTCTGGGGTGAAAAACTATTCCCAAATTTGACATTCTCAAAATAACTAAGTAGTTTATGCTATATGAGGCCTACTTGAAATCTATCCCAAAAAGGATATCTTCGATTCAAGGTGCTGATAGTGTCATTTAGAAAAACTTAAAGGGGTTATCCGAGTTAATAAAAAAAAAAAAAAAACACTTAAAATCCCTCAGGATATACATATAATTTGGTTAAGCTTGATTTCATCAAGTTAAAACCCATATTTGCACCTTTTCATGGTCCTGTCATTGCTTTGTTTACATGCTGAAGTACAAGGTGAGGGGGCGTGTAACAACAAAGCCTGAGCTCTGCCTCATGAATATTTCTGGGCGTGAACAACCTGACCTTTCCTTCACCCTGCTCTGCACTTTGCATAAAAATAAATAAATACACACACAGGGCAGAAGACCTCCCTGTCACATTGCAGCTGCACAGTGTAAGTTATGTTATTTTACATACATTTCTTTCATGTTTGGTTTTGTTTCTAGTCTAAAAATTTTCTTTCTGTTATTACAGTATATCAAGGAGGACGTATTTGCACTAATTCCAAATTCCGTCACCATAGAAAATGAATGGGTCCGCACCCGTTCCGCAAAATTGCAGAACAAATGCGGACCCATTTGCGGATGTGTGAATGGAGCCTAAGGCTACTTTCACACTAGAGGCAGGATCGATCCAACAGGCTGTTCACCCTGTCGGATCCGGCCAGCCGCTATTTGGCCGTGCCGCTGGACTGCCGCTCTGTCCCCATTGACTATAAAGGGGACGGTGGTGGAGCTATGGCGCAGCACGGCAGTGCACAGCGAGCGGCCACTTGACTAAAAGTCCTGGATTTTCGACTTTTTATGGTACTTTTACACTAGCGTTAGTGTGATCCGGCAGGCAGTTCCATCGTCGGAGCTGCCCGCCGGATCCGCCAATCAGTGTGACAACTGACAGCATTTGTAGACGGATCCAGGTGCGGATCGTCTAGAAATGCATTGCAATAACGGATCCGTCTATCCGCTTGCCATGTCGATGGACGGATCCCTCTGGCAGTCTTTTTCACAGTTTTCATGTTCTGCGCATGCGCAGACCGGAAGGGCGGATCCGTCTATCCGCTTGTCATGTGGATGGACGGATCCCTCTGTCAGTCTTTTTCACATTTTTCATGTTCTGCGCATGCGCAGACCGGAAGGACGGATCCGTCTATCCGCTTGTCATGCGGATGGACAGATCCCTCTGTCAGTCTTTTTCACATTTTTCATGTTCTGCGCATGCGCAGACCGGAAGGACGGATCCGTCTATCCGCTTGTCATGCGGATGGACGGATCCCTCTGTCAGTCTTTTTCACATTTTTCATGTTCTGCGCATGCGCAGACCGGAAGGGCGGATCTGTCCTTCAGTTGTTTTGCAACGCCGGATCCGCAAGGCAGCTCCGTCGTCGGAGCTGCGTGCCTGCTGGATCTGCCGATCAGTGTGACAAGTGACAGCATTTGTAGACGGATCCAGGTGCGGATCCGTCTAGAAATGCATTGCAATAACGGATCCGTCTATCCGCTTGTCATGTGGATGGACAGATCCCTCTGTCAGTCTTTTTCACATTTTTCATGTTCTGCGCATGCGCAGACCGGAAGGACGGATCCGTCTATCCGCTTGTCATGCGGATGGACGGATCCCTCTGTCAGTCTTTTTCACATTTTTCATGTTCTGCGCATGCGCAGACCGGAAGGACGGATCCGTCTATCCGCTTGTCATGCGGATGGACGGATCCCTCTGTCAGTCTTTTTCACATTTTTCATGTTCTGCGCATGCGCAGACCGGAAGGGCGGATCTGTCCTTCAGTTGTTTTGCAACGCCGGATCCGCAAGGCAGCTCCGTCGTCGAAGGTGCATGCCTGCTGGATCCGCCGATCAGTGTGACAAGTGACAGCATTTGTAGACGGATCCAGGTGCGGATCCGTCTAGAAATGAATTGCAATAACGGATCCGTCCAGCGGCACCGTCAAATAGCGGCAGGGCGGATCCGACAGGGTGAACAGCCTGTCGGATACGTCCTGCCGCTAGTGTGAAAATATCATTAGCATTATCTGTATCTAAGCAATATCTATTTTATTCAAATATATATTCAATATGGATATTGCTTAGATAAATCCATATATGGGTGGCAGATAAGGATTTTATATAGCTGAATAATGATGATGATGATAATAATGATGGCCAATAATTTATTTATATTTAACAGGGGGTGTTGAATGTGTACTAGTGTGGGGGGGGGGACCCAGGGCTGTAATAACGATCCCCAGATGCAGAGGGGAACGTTTACAAACTGCCACCTCTAGCCCCAGTGAATGCAGGAGGGACAAACATACCCTGTGCTGCTGGAGATCACCTCGGCTCTGGTATGTACTGCACATGAGTGATCGCATAGCAGAGCCGAGGCAGTGACAAGAGCTGGAGGGGGGAGGGCACCAGAGGCTCTGACGTCTCGTTTACAGAGCCGGGCCACTCCCTCAAGCAGGTAGAAGCTTGTAAACGAGAGGTCAGTGCCTGAGCAGGCTTACTGACGTCAGGTGTAACATGACCCTGAACTGAACTGGCCAAACAGTGATAGATAGGTGATGAAAGTGATTTTAAGAATCTTTCACTGGTCTACAATAAATGCAATTAGAATAGATTTATTTAAGTCGGATAACCCCTTTAACACACACGCTACCGTGCAGATACAAGTCTAATTCTGTGATTAAACCTATACCTGTCACACAGCGCAAAAAAAAATAGGTCTCACATTTCTATTCAACCAAATCTGTACTGTTTGAGTTGGTCAAGTTATTTGTAGTGACCGTAAAAGCACAGTTTTTGTTCTGGGGTGAAAAACGATTCCCAAATTTGCCATTCTCAAAATTGTGGTGAACGGGAACAATGAGGAAAACATCTAATAAGGGACGAGGACGCGGACGTGGACATGGTCGTGGTGGTGTTAGTGGACCCTCTGGTGCTGGGAGAGGACGTGGCCGTTCTGCCACAGCCACACGTCCTAGTGAACCAACTACCTCAGGTCCCAGTAGCCAGCAGAATTTACAGCGATATTTGGTGGGACCCAATGCCATTCTAAGGATGGTAAGGCCTGAGCAGGTACAGGCATTAGTCAATTGGGTGGCCGACAGTGGATCCAGCAGGTTCACATTATCTCCCACCCAGTCTTCTGCAGAAAGCGCACAGATGGCGCATGAAAACCAAGCCCGTCGGTCTGTCACATCACCCCCATGCATATCAGGGAAACTGTCTGAGCCTTAAGTTATGCAGCAGTCTCTTATGCTGTTTGAAGACTCTGCTGCCAGGGTTTCCCAAGGGCATCCACCTAGCCCTTCCCCAGGGGTGGAAGAGATAGAATGCACTAACGCACAACCACTTATTTTTCATGATGATGAGGACATGGGAATACCACCTCAGCACGTCTCTGATGATGACGAAACACAGGTGCCAACTGCTGCGTCTTTCTGCAGTGTGCAGACTGAACAGGAGGTCAGGGATCAAGACTGGGTGGAAGACGATGCAGGGGACGATGAGGTCCTAGACCCCACATGGAATGAAGGTCATGCCACTAACTTTCACAGTTCGGAGGAAGAGGCAGTGGTGAGACCGAGTCAACAGCGTAGCAAAAGAGGGAGCAGTGGGCAAAATCAGAACACCCGCCGCCAAGAGACTCCGCCTGCTACTGACGGCCGCCATCTGGGACCGAGCACCCCAAAGGCAGCTTCAAGGAGTTCCCTGGCATGGCACTTCTTCAAACAATGTGCTGACGACAATACCCGAGTGGTTTGCACGCTGTGCCATCAGAGCCTGAAGCGAGGCTTTAACGTTCTGAACCTTAGCACAACCTGCATGACCAGGCACCTGCATGCAAAGCATGAACTGCAGTGGAGTAAACACCTTAAAAACAAGGAAGTCACTCAGGCTCCCCCTGCTACCTCTTCTGCTGCTGCCGCCTCGGCCTCTTCTGCTGCTGCCGCCGCCTCGGCCTCTTCCTCCGCCTCTGGAGGAACGTTGGCACCTGCCGCCCAGCAAACATGGGATGTACCACCAACACCACCACCTGCGTCACCAAGCATCTCAACCATGTCACACGGCAGCGTTCAGCTCTCCATCTCACAAACATTTGAGAGAAAGCGTAAATTCCCACCTAGCCACCCTCGATCCCTGGCCCTGAATGCCAGCATTTCTAAACTACTGGCCTATGAAATGCTGTAATTTAGGCTGGTGGACACAGACAGCTTCAAACAGCTCATGTCGCTTGCTGTCCCACAGTATGTTGTTCCCAGCCGCCACTACTTCTCCAAGAGAGCCGTGCCTTCCCTGCACAACCAAGTGTCCGATAAAATCAAGTGTGCACTGCGCAACGCCATCTGTGGCAAGGTCCACCTAACCACAGATACGTGGACCAGTAAGCACGGCCAGGGATGCTATATCTCCCTAACTGCACACTGGGTAAATGTAGTGGCGGCTGGGCCCCAGGCGGAGAGCTGTTTGGCGCACGTCCTTCCGCCGCCAAGGATCGCAGGGCAACATTCTTTGCCTCCTGTCTCCTCCTCCTCCTACTCAGCTTCCTCCTCCTCTTCTTCCACCTGCTCATCCAGTCAGCCACACACCTTCACCACCAACTTCAGCACAGCCCGGGGTAAACGTCAGCAGGCCGTTCTGAAACTCATATGTTTGGGGGAAGGGCCCCACACCGCACAGGAGTTGTGGCGGGGTATAGAACAACAGACCGACGAGTGGTTGCTGCCGGTGAGCCTCAAGCCCGGCCTAGTGGTGTGCGATAATGGGCGAAATCTCATTGGAGCTCCGGGACTAGCCGGTTTGACGCACATCCCTTGCCTGGCGCATGTGCTGAATTTGGTGGTGCAGAAGTTCATTCGCAACTACCCCGACATGTCAGAGCTGCTGCATAAAGTGCGGGCCGTCTGTTCGCACTTCCGGCGTTCACACCCTGCTGCTGCACGCCTGTCTGCGCTACAGCGTAAATTCAGCCTTCCTGCTCACCGCCTCATATGCGATGTGCCCACCAGGTGGAACTCCACCTTGCACATGCTGGACAGACTGTGCGAGCAGCAGCAGGCCATAGTGGAGTTTCAGCTGCTGCACGCACGGGTCAGTCGCACTGCGGAACAGCACCACTTCACCACCAATGACTGGGCCTCCATGCGAGACCTGTGTGCCCTGTTGCGCTGTTTCGAGTACTCCACCAACATGGCCAGTGGCGATGACGCCGTTATCAGCGTTACAATACCACTTCTATGTCTCCTTGAGAAAACACTTAGGGCGATGATGGAAGAGGAGGTGGCCCAGGAGGAAGAGGGGTCATTTTTAGCACTTTCAGGCCAGTCTCTTCGAAGTGACTGAGAGGGAGGTTTTTTGCAACACCAGAGGCCAGGTACAAATGTGGCCAGACAGGGCCCACTACTGGAGGACGAGGAGGACGAGGATGAGGAGGAGGTGGAGGAGGATGAGGATGAAGCATGTTCACAGCGGGGTGGCACCCAAAGCAGCTCGGGCCCATCACTGGTGCGTGGCTGGGGGGAAACACAGGACGATGACGATACGCCTCCCACAGAGGACAGCTTGTCCTTACCTCTGGGCAGCCTGGCACACATGAGCAACTACATGCTGCAGTGCCTGCGCAACGACAGCAGAGTTGCCCACATTTTAACGTGTGCGGACTACTGGGTTGCCACCCTGCTGGATCCCCGGTACAAAGACAATGTGCTCACCTTACTTCCTACACTGGAGCGTGATAGGAAGATGCGCGAGTACAAGCGCACGTTGGTAGACGCGCTACTGAGAGCATTCCCAAATGTCACAGGGGAACCAGTGGAAGCCCAAGGCGAAGGCAGAGGAGGAGCAAGAGGTCGCCAACGCAGCTGTGTCACGGCCAGCTCCTCTGAGGGCAGGGTTAGCATGGCAGAGATGTGGAAAAGTTTTGTCACCACGCCACAGCTAACTGCACCACCACCTGATACGGAACGTGTTAGCAGGAGGCAACATTTCACTAACAGGGTGGAACAGTACCTGTGCACACCTCTCCACGTACTGACGGATGGTTCGGCCCCATTCAACTTCTGGGTCTCCAAATTGTCCACGTGGCCAGAGCTAGCCTTTTATGCCTTGGAGGTGCTGGCCTGCCCGGCGGCCAGCGTTTTGTCTGAAGGTGTATTCAGCACGGCAGGGGGCGTCATTACAGACAAACGCAGCCGCCTGTCTACAGCCAATGTGGACAAGCTGACGTTCATAAAAATGAACCAGGCATAGATCCCACAGGTCCTGTCCATCCCTTGTGCAGATTAGATTTTAAATACCTCCCCTTAACAATATATTATTCTACTCCAGGGCACTTCCTCATTCAATCCTATTTTTATTTTCATTTTACAATTATATTGCGGGGCAACCCAAAGTTGAATGAACCTCTCCTCTGTCTGGGTGTCGGGGCCTAAATGTGTGACAGTGGCCTGTTCCAGTGGTGGGTGACGTGAAGCCTGATTCTCTGCTATGACATGAAGACTGATTCTGTGCTGACATAAGGCCAGATTCTCTGTTACGGGACCTCTCTCCTCTGCCTGGGTGCCTGGGCCTAAATATGTGACAGTGGCCTGTTCCAGTGGTGGGTGACGTGAAGCCTGATTCTCTGCTATGACATGAAGACTGATTCTGCGCTGACATAAGGCCAGATTCTCTGTTACGGGACCTCTCTCCTCTGTCTGGGTGCCGGGGCCTAAATATGTGACAGTGGCCTGTTCCAGTGGTGGGTGACGTGAAGCCTGATTCTCTGCTATGACATGAAGACTGATTCTGTGCTGACATAAGGCCAGATTCTCTGTTACGGGACCTCTCTCCTCTGCCTGGGTGCCTGGGCCTAAATATGTGACAGTGGCCTGTTCCAGTGGTGGGTGACGTGAAGCCTGATTCTCTGCTATGACATGAAGGCTGATTCTGCGCTGACATAAGGCCAGATTCTCTGTTACGGGACCTCTCTCCTCTGTCTGGGTGCCGGGGCCTAAATATGTGACAGTGGCCTGTTCCAGTGGTGGGTGACGTGAAGCCTGATTCTCTGCTATGACATGAAGACTGATTCTGTGCTGACATAAGGCCAGATTCTCTGTTACGGTACCTCTCTCCTCTGCCTGGGTGCCTGGGCCTAAATATGTGACAGTGGCCTGTTCCAGTGGTGGGTGACGTGAAGCCTGATTCTCTGCTATGACATGAAGACTGATTCTGTGCTGACATAAGGCCAGATTCTCTGTTACGGGACCTCTCTCCTCTGTCTGGGTGCCGGGGCCTAAATATGTGACAGTGGCCTGTTCCAGTGGTGGGTGACGTGAAGCCTGATTCTCTGCTATGACATGAAGACAGATTCTGTGCTGACATAAGGCCAGATTCTCTGTTACGGGACCTCTCTCCTCTGCCTGGGTGCCTGGGCCTAAATTTGTGACAGTGGCCTGTTCCATTGGTGGGTGACGTGAAGCCTGATTCTCTGCTATGACATGAAGACTGATTCTGCGATGACATAAGGCCAGATTCTCTGTTACGGGACCTCTCTCCTCTGTCTGGGTGCCGGGGCCTAAATATGTGACAGTGGCCTGTTCCAGTGGTGGGTGACGTGAAGCCTGATTCTCTGCTATGACATGAAGACTGATTCTGTGCTGACATAAGGCCAGATTCTCTGTTACGGGACCTCTCTCCTCTGCCTGGGTGCCTGGGCCTAAATATGTGACAGTGGACTGTTCCAGTGGTGGGTGACGTGAAGCCTGATTCTCTGCTATGACATGAAGACTGATTCTGCGCTGACATAAGGCCAGATTCTCTGTTACGGGACCTCTCTCCTCTGCCTGGGTGCCTGGGCCTAAATTTGTGACAGTGGCCTGTTCCATTGGTGGGTGACGTGAAGCCTGATTCTCTGCTATGACATGAAGACTGATTCTGCGATGACATAAGGCCAGATTCTCTGTTACGGGACCTCTCTCCTCTGTCTGGGTGCCGGGGCCTAAATATGTGACAGTGGCCTGTTCCAGTGGTGGGTGACGTGAAGCCTGATTCTCTGCTATGACATGAAGACTGATTCTGTGCTGACATAAGGCCAGATTCTCTGTTACGGGACCTCTCTCCTCTGCCTGGGTGCCTAGGCCTAAATATGTGACAGTGGCCTGTTCCAGTGGTGGGTGACGTGAAGCCTGATTCTCTGCTATGACATGAAGACTGATTCTGTGCTGACATAAGGCCAGATTCTCTGTTACGGGACATCTCTAGCTCTTTCCTGGGCTGTTTTACAGCCTTTTTAGTGCCCAAAAGTTCGGGTCCCTATTGACTTCAATGGGGTTCGGGTTCGGGACGAAGTTCGGGTCGGGTTCGGATCCCGAACCCGAACATTTCCGGGAACTTCGGCCGAACTTCTCGAACCCGAACATCCAGGTGTTCGCTCAACTCCTAAGAGATATAGTACAGTATTTTTTAAATCACAGTTTTCAAAAAGAAATCTTCGCCGTCTGGTCTCTAATCACTAAATAAGCACAATAGCTAACCAGCTATCAGAATCTTGGCCTACTGCTAAGCACCTCAAGCATATATTACTCCACGCTAATGGACATAGCTCCCGGACTTCACATATTTCTTCTACAGGTTGCAAGCACTGTGCGAGTATCTCATATTTTATTTAAAGGGAAACTTCTATTAGAAAATACTATTGTTAACTCAATATTTCTAGATATTTTTAAAATAATGTTTCACAGTTGTTTTTGTTTTTCAGTTTTGGATAACTATACAACTGAAAATGAAACTCAAAGTATTTTCCTTCTGTAGCAGATATGACAGAAATAAACTTAAATACCAATAGCAATCCATTGTAAGTTTACCGCTGCTGTGAAGGGAAGATGCTATCTGAAGGGTAATCCCTATTATAATGGTAAGGGTAGAATTTATGTAAGAGTACAGCAGATGTGTTGCTCTTTTGTTAGACCTAAATAAAAGATGCCCATGAAAGAGCATTCCACACTTTGGTTTGAGTAAATGATTAAGCAAGTCTGTTTGCCAATCAAAGGAGTAGGTCAAATATCCAGACCAGGAAGTGGAATACATGGAGTAACTTCAAAGAATTATATGCCGAACAATGCCCAGCATTTTTTTTTTTTATAAATTAAATTGAGTGAATGATTAAGCAAGCCTGTTTGCCAATCAAAGGAGTAGGTCAAATAGCCAGACCAGGAAGTGTAATACATGGAGTAACTTATTTAAATAAATTAAAAAAAAATACATAAAATATTGACATATAGGCTATTAATTCAGGTTAATCTCAATAAATTGGCTGATCGCCTCAATGCTACACCACATTGAAGCAGTAATTCATGCAAAAGGAGCTCGCACAAAGTATTGAGTGTACATACTTTCCAGTAAGCCAACATTTCTGTAATAAAAAAAAACATTTTTCAAATTGGTCTTATATTCTAATTTTCTGAGGTACTGACTTGGGTTTTCATTAGCATTAAAAGAAATAAATGTGAAAAAATATAAAAATTAATGAGAAAAATGAGAGCGAGAAATAATGAAAAGTTCTCTTTAAGGAGAAAGCTTTCTGGATGTTTGAATTGGAAACTTGTTTCCCCACTGGTCTCAACAAAAAACATGATTTAATCCTCCAATATGTTCTTGCTTTTTGTGTAATTACCAAAAATTGTTTTTATATTGTGTTTTCTATGTTTTCTTTTTTTTCTCTTTTTCCGGTATACCATGTGTTATATTCTATGGGAGGTTATTTCTACATAAGGAGTAGTGGGAAGTGGTATTATTGTCACAAGTAAGGACCAGGATTGTGTGGTCCGAAATGCGTAGACTGTGTACCTTGTCTTGTCTTGGAAAGTTTTTACTGCAGGAAATAAAGCTCTTCATTTTAGAAGCTGGACTTTATTCCTTTTCTCAAGTTTTTGCAGCCGAGTCCAGGCTACGTCCATGCTTCTTAAGTTTCTTATGCAGTGAGCGCTGATCTTTTTCAAGTTGTGGTTACAAGCACATCCGCTATACAACGTACAGCGGTGTGCTTAGTATGCTGCTCTGGTAAACCCCTTATCACCAGGGATACTTTTTGTCGGGCTCCCATTGAAAAGATACTGGTGACCTGTCCTCTGTAAAGGGCCACTTCCCCCTACTCCTTATGTATCCCCGTAACACATATCCAAAAGGACTTTAGTGTCACGTGATCCTCGTTGTAGGGTAATTTTTTAAATCTGGAAATAACCTCCCATAGAATATAACACATTGTATACCGGAAAAAGAGAAAAAATAATTCTGTTAAGAATTGTTGGAAAACCCCTTTAAACTATTATTTTTTTTTTTGCTTCCCAGTTTATTTTTCATTGTGTGTCAGCCTATTCGCAAATATTAAGTTGGCAGCATTTTGGACTCCATCAATTAATAATTTTTTTTATTTAAGTACATTTTATACATGATGTTATTCATTTTAGATAAACAAAATATTTTCTCCAATAGCTAAATAAAAATCTAACTTTATTATAGATATTTATACTTTATGCATGACAAATGTCCTATTTGGTATGAAATGTAAAAGTTCAGAGAGTGAAATTATACATAAATCTTAAAATATATGGAAAAAATAAACTAATCTAAAATTGGAAATCACATCTTATTTTATATTTGCCTTGGAAAAACTGTAGACATATATTTGAAAATACCATCTTGTTAAAGTAGAAGAATCAATTGCTTTCAAAATTAGCAATAAATACATTTTGGTGTCAAGATTGCTATCACTGAGAGTAAAGAGATTGCCTGCTTTCTTTAGATAGGATCAGCAAATCTTTTATAAAAAGCATGTTGTTTCTCACTTTACTCAAGGGAAACTATCAGGCTGAAATATCACATCTATTATGATTCAGTAAAGGTGAACTATCACCAAGAACTGCAACATTAAGAAAAAGGCTCAGAGAGCTGAGCATGAGGATCACAGAGAGAAGATAATAGTTCCAATGCATCAAGCATAATGGTGTGAATGATCTAGTGCCGTTATTTCCAATGAATGTTGAGTCCACACTATATACATTAGTGTGCAGATAATACAAAAAAACTAAAACTACAGTTTCAACTTTCTATTCATATAATAGATGTGAAAATAGAAGTAATTTTCCATAGAAGATTTCTATCTGAAGCCAATAAAAGGTGTATATCGCTCAATTTCTTTTATAGCACTAGAACGGGAGAAGTAGACAGTGGGTCACATACAATATCATATATTTGAATTGGTGTAAAGACCATATCCTGAAAAGAGCATTCAATTTTGCCAAGTGGATAAAATGTACTTGTATTTTGTTAATTGGACTGACCCACAAAAACCATTTATCATACCACACTGAGGTAACCTTTTTTTCTGCTTCAGTTTAAATAGTATCATTCTCCCTAAGCTTTAAAAACACAGCACTGAAAATTACAGTTGCAATAATGATACCCTACTCTGAACATTTATGCAAGTTTTTGATTATAATTTGCATTTAACTCTTAAAACAGCCATTATGACATGAAGACAATCTAATGTGTTTGGGGAGCTCCCAACTCTCACTAAATTTCAAAAGTCTTGTTTTTCAATTTAAAAGTCTTACTTGAGCAAGGCCCAGTACTGTTAAAAGTGCTTCAGGCATCTTCTTTTGCATTTGTAAATGGTCATATTTTCCCGTTGCAAAAACCAGCAGTAGTCCCCCCATCATGTTGGGATTCCAGCGGTCTTGATACCTGTTCTCAATTGTAGAAATATCTTTATGGAACCACTCTCCATGTTCGTCACTTACTTGTCCCAAATTGGGTGGGAAAAAGTCAAGATTAGTGATGAGCGAGCATGCTCGGCCCAATATCCGTTCGGCTCAAGCATCGCTATGCTCGGCACATAGCGGTACTCGATCAAGTACTGCATGTGCTGGAGCGCAATGCTCGAGTCTTCTTCCCGCACGTTTTGCAGGTTTTAAGCAGCCAATAAAGGTGCAGGTAAGTACTGCCCTCACTGTAATGCCAGTAGCCATGTTGGGTGGCCGGAACGCGTCATCGTATGCTATATAGCACCCGATGACGCATGTTTGGCTCAGACGTAGACAGGGAGAGCAGAACATAGGAAGGGAAAGACAGAGTGGGGAGCAAATTTCACAGTTTTTATTCTGAGAAAGCTTTTCCAAGACCCAAAAGTCCTTTTAAAGACTAGTGTGTGTATGTTTTAGAGCAGCAATCTATTTACCTGCAGTCTCAGGGACAGTGCTGAGGAAGGGACAAATAGTGCAGGGAGAGAAATTTGCTGTTTTTACTACCAAAATAGAAGTAGGACAATGAATCTTGTTGGATTCGAGGGATTTGTGGACTCTAATTCCGACCTCATTTACTAAATTTGAATCCGACGAATCCATGACAGCAGTCCCTGTTATCTAATGCACCGGCCCCGCTCACTGTAGTATAATCTTATGATCTAACCTGCATTGTTAAGATATAATAATTAGTGATGACCGAGCACCCGAGCTCTATAAAAGTCAAAGGGAGGACCCGAGCATTAAACCAGGCACCCGCTGCTCTGAAGAGGGGAGGGTGCCTGGTTCATAAGAAAAGGTCATAAATTGATGGATACACCACCGAAATGGGTAGGGGACAGCATGGGGAGGATGTCTGGATGCATCTTGGACTACAATGTCGCTGCTCGTAACGATGTTGCCCGAGTTGTACGCCACTTTTACAGACTGACCATAAAACTCACAAAACCGAAGATAAAAGCGATTTTAGATGAAAAATTGTTAGGAAACATTCTTTCCTGTATATTTACTTTTATATAAAGAGCAAGTTCAGACAAAAATTTTCGGGATTTTTGGAACTGGGGCCATGACTAAGAGGGACGCCCGGTGGTTTCGATTGTGTTGACCGGACTCTTGGACGATCAAACTGAACTCATTGGAAGAGGAACGGCCGGTGGCATCCGTATTGTACCTGTAGAGGTGAAATTCTTGCATCGGCGCAAGTTGAACCACAGCCGAAACCTTTGTTGCCACGAACGTTTTCATTAATCAACAACTTAAGTTGGAGGTTCGAAGACAATCCCCGGCAGCGTTATTCCCATTTCCCGCCGAGCATTTTCTGGGAAACAAAAGTCTTTGGGTTCCGGGAAAAGTATGGTTGCAAAGCTGAAACTTAAACTAATTGATGGAAGGGCACCACCAGGAGTGGAGCCTGCGGCTTAATTTGACTACACCCGGCCCGGACACAGAAAGGACTGACAGATTGATACCTATTTCGCGATTCTGTGGGTGGTGGTGCATGGCCGTTTTGAGCGTGGGGATCGAGTCGATTTGTGTGGTTTATTCCGATAACCAAAGACACTCCTCCGTGCTAATTAGTTACGTGACCCCCGGTGATTACGATTGTGTTGACCAGACTATCATCTGATGATAATGAACTTGGAAGAAGAACGGACGTTGAGCTGACCGTGTAAAAAATTGTAGGTGAGGCCCTGCTGCCGCTTTGTTAACTCTAGATAACTTCTAAGCTGATCGCACGTCCCCGTTATGTTGACGATCTGTTCGGATGTCTGCTCTATCAACTTTCGATGTTCTTTTTTGCACCTACCATGGTGACCACGGGTAATGGGGAATCAGGGTTCGCTTCCGGAGAGGGATCCTGAGGGAAGGCCACAGCTACCACTTCCAAGAAAGGCAGGCGGCGGCGCGCAAATTTCCCAGTACCGACTCAGGGAGGTAGTGACGATAAATAACAATACAAGACTCTTAAGAGAAGAGCCTGTCATTGGAACGAGTACAAAAAAATTACAGAGAATGTCATAGGTATTTAGGATGAGAAAATGTTATACAGGAGAGGTAAAGTATGATTGATGGCCTGCTGGTGATGATCTAAAACATTAGGTGTGAGGGTCTTCAGCTGAGCTGAACATCTAAAACATTATGGGTAAGGGCCTGCTGGTGAGCTGACCATCTAAAACATTATGGGTGAAGGCCTGCTGGTAAGCTGGCCATCTAAAACATTATAAGTGAGGGCCTGCTGGTGAGCTGACCATCTAAAACATTATGGGTAAGGGCCTGCTGGTGAGCTGACCATCTGAAAAAGTATATGAGAAGGCATATATACGTGATGGACGAGGAGAAGGAAGATGATGAGAAAAGGAAGATTAAACCACATACTAGAGTTGAGCGAACACCTGGATGTTCGGGTTCGAGAAGTTCGGCCGAACTTCCCGGAATTGTTCGGGTTCGGGTTTCGAACCCGACCCGAACTTCGTCCCGAACCCCATTGAAGTCAATGGGGACCCAAACTTTACGGCACTAAAAAGGCTGTAAAACAGCCCAGGAAAGGGCTAGAGGGCTGCAAAAGGCAGCAAAATGTAGTTAAATCCCCTGCAAACAAATGTGGATAGGGAAATGAATTAAAATAAAAATAAAATAAATAAAAATTAACCAATATCAATTGGAGAGAGGTCCCATAGCAGAGAATCAGTCTTCATGTCATAGCAGAGAATCAGGCTTTACGTCACCCAAAACTGGAACAGTCTATTGTCACATATTTAGGCCCAGGCACCCAGACAGAGGAGAGAGGTCCCATAACAGAGAATCTGGCTTCATGTCAGCAGAGAATCAGTCTTCATGTCATAGCAGAGAATCAGGCTTCACGTCACCCACCACTGGAACAGTCCATTGTCACATATTTAGGCCCAGGCACCCAGGCAGAAGAGAGAGGTCCCATAGCAGAGAATTTGGCTTCATGTCAGCAGAGAATCAGTCTTCATGTCATAGCAGAGAATCAGTCTTCATGTCATAGCAGAGAATCAGGCTTCATGTCACCCACCACTAGAACAGGCCACTGTCAGATATTTTTAGGCCCCGGCACCCAGACAGAGGAGAGAGGTCCCATAACAGAGATTCAGGCTTCATGTCAGCAGAGAATCAGTCTTCATGTCATAGCAGAGAATCAGGCTTCACGTCACCCACCACTGGAACAGTCCATTGTCACATATTTAGGCCCAGGCACCCAGGCAGAAGAGAGAGGTCCCATAGCAGAGAATCTGGCTTCATGTCAGCAGAGAATCAGTCTTCATGTCATAGCAGAGAATCAGGCTTCATGTCACCCACCACTAGAACAGGCCACTGTCAGATATTTTTAGGCCCCGGCACCCAGACAGAGGAGAGGTTCATTCTTTGGGTTGCCCCGCAATATAATGGTAAAATGAAAATAAAAATAGGATTGAATAAGGAAGTGCCCTGGAGTACAATAATATATGGTTAAGGGGAGGTAGTTATAAATGTCTAATCTGGACAGGTCCTGGGATGGACAGGTCCTGTGGGATCCATGCCTGGTTCATTTTTATGAACGTCAGCTTGTCCACATTGGCTGTAGACAGGCGGCTGCGTTTGTCTGTAATGACGCCCCCTGCCTTGCTGAATACACGTTCAGACAAAACGCTGGCCGCCGGGCAGGCCAGCACCTCTAAGGCATAAAAGGCTAGCTCTGGCCACATGGACAATTTGGAGACCCAGAAGTTGAATGGGGCCGAACCATCAGTCAGTACGTGGAGGGGTGTGCACAGGTACTGTTCCACCATGTTAGTGAAATGTTGCCTCCTGCTAACACGTTCCGTATCAGATGGTGGTGCAGTTAGCTGTGGCGTGGTGACAAAACTTTTCCACATCTCTGCCATGCTAACCCTGCCCTCAGAGGAGCTGGCCGTGACACAGCTGCGTTGACGACCTCTTGCTCCTCTTCTGCCTTCGCCTTGGGCTTCCACTTGTTCCCCTGTGACATTTGGGAATGCTCTCATTAGCGCGTCTACCAATGTGCGCTTGTACTCGCGCATCTTCCTATCACGCTCCAGTGCAGGGAGTAAGGTGGGCACATTGTCTTTGTACCGTGGATCCAGCAGGGTGGCAACCCAGTAGTCCGCACATATTAAAATGTGGGCAACTCTGCTGTCGTTGCGCAGGCACTGCAGCATGTAGTCGCTCATGTGTGCCAGGCTGCCAAGAGGTAAGGACAAGCTGTCCTCTGTGGGAGGCGTATCGTCATCATCCTGCATTTCCCCCCAACGACGCACCATTGATGGGCCCGAGCTGCGTTGGGTGCCACCCCGCTGTGAACATGCTTCATCCTCATCCTCCTCCACCTCCTCATCATCCTCGTCCTCCTTGTCCTCCAGTAGTGGGCCCTGTCTGGCCACATTTGTACCTGGCCTCTGCTGTTGCAAAAAACCTCCTTCTGAGTTACTTCGAAGAGACTGGCCTGAAAGTGCTAAAAATGACCCCTCTTCCTCCTCCTCCTCCTGGGCCACCTCCTCTTCCATCATCGCCCTAAGTGTTTTCTCAAGGAGACATAGAAGTGGTATTGTAACGCTGATAACGGCATCATCGCCACTGGCCATGTTGGTGGAGTACTCGAAACAGCGCAACAGGGCACACAGGTCTCGCATGGAGGCCCAGTCATTGGTGGTGAAGTGGTGCTGTTCCGCAGTGCGACTGACCCGTGCGTGCTGCAGCTGAAACTCCACTATGCTGAAACTGCTCGCACAGTCTGTCCAGCATGTGCAAGGTGGAGTTCCACCTGGTGGGCACGTCGCATATGAGGCGGTGAGCGGGAAGGCCGAAGTTACGCTGTAGCGCAGACAGGCGAGCAGCGGCAGGATGTGAATGCCGGAAGCGCGAACAGACGGCCCTCACTTTATGCAGCAGCTCTGACATGTCGGGGTAGTTGCGAATGAACTTCTGCACCTCCAAATTCAGCACATGCGCCAGGCAAGGGATTTGCGTTAAATCGGCTAGTCCCAGAGCTGCAACGAGATTTCGCCCATTATCGCACACCACCAGGCCGGGCTTGAGGCTCACCGGCAGCAACCACTCGTCGGTCTGTTGTTCTATACCCCGCCACAACTCCTGTGCGGTGTGGGGCCTGTCCCCCAAACATATGAGTTTCAGAATGGCCTGCTGACGTTTACCCCGGGCTGTGCTGAAGTTGGTGGTGAAGGTGTGTGGCTGACTGGATGAGCAGGTGGAAGAAGAAGAGGAGGAAGCTGAGTAGGAGGAGGAGGAGACAGGAGGCAAATAATGTTGCCCTGCGATCCTTGGCAGCGGAAGGACGTGCGCCAAACAGCTCTCCGCCTGGGGCCCAGCCGCCACTACATTTACCCAGTGTGCAGTTAGGGAGATATAGCATCCCTGGCCGTGCTTACTGGT
Source organism: Bufo bufo (assembly GCF_905171765.1). Taxonomy (NCBI): domain Eukaryota; kingdom Metazoa; phylum Chordata; class Amphibia; order Anura; family Bufonidae; genus Bufo; species Bufo bufo. Next base: position 358,180,954 of record NC_053389.1, on the reverse strand, counting down.
CCATGTATCTGTGGTTAGGTGGACCTTGCCACAGATGGCGTTGCGCAGTGCACACTTGATTTTATTGGATACTTGGTTGTGCAGGGAAGGCACGGCTCTCTTGGAGAAGTAGTGGCGGCTGGGAACAACATACTGTGGGACAGCAAGCGACATGAGCTGTTTGAAGCTGTCTGTGTCCACCAGCCTGAATGACAGCATTTCATAGGCCAGTAGTTTAGAAATGCTGGCATTCAGGGCCAGGGATCGAGGGTGGCTAGGTGGGAATTTACGCTTTCTCTCAAATGTTTGTGAGATGGAGAGCTGAACGCTGCCGTGTGACATGGTTGAGATGCTTGGTGACGCAGGTGGTGGTGTTGGTGGTACATCCCATGTTTGCTGGGTGGCAGGTGCCAACGTTCCTCCAGAGGCGGAGGAAGAGGCCGAGGCGGCAGCAGCAGAAGAGATAGCAGGGGGAGCCTGAATGACTTCCTTGTTTTTAAGGTGTTTACTCCACTGCAGTTCATGCTTTGCATGCAGGTGCCTGGTCATGCAGGTTGTGCTAAGGTTCAGAACGTTAAAGCCTCGCTTCAGGCTCTGATGGCACAGCGTGCAAACCACTCGGGTCTTGTCGTCAGCACATTGTTTGAAGAAGTGCCATGCCAGGGAACTCCTTGAAGCTGCCTTTGGGGTGCTCGGTCCCAGATGGCGGCGGTCAGTAGCAGGCAGAGTCTCTTTGCGGCGGGTGTTCTGCTTTTGCCCACTGCTCCCTCTTTTGCTACGCTGTTGGCTCGGTCTCACCACTGCCTCTTCCTCCGAACTCTGAAAGTCAGTGGCACGACCTTCATTCCATGTGGGTTCTGGGACCTCATCGTCCCTTGCATCGTCTTCCACCCAGTCTTGACCCCTGACCTCCTGTTCAGTCTGCACACTGCAGAAAGACGCAGCAGTTGGCACCTGTGTTTCGTCATCATCAGAAACGTGCTGAGGTGGTATTCCCATGTCCTCATCATCAGGAAACATAAGTGGTTGTGCGTTAGTGCATTCTATCTCTTCCACCCCTGGGGAAAGGCTAGGTTGATGCCCTTGGGAAACCCTGCCAGCAGAGTCTTCAAACAGCATAAGAGACTGCTGCATAACTTGAGGCTCAGACAGTTTCCCTGATATCCATGGGGGTGATGTGACAGACTGATGGGCTTGGTTTTCATGCGCCATCTGTGCGCTTTCTGCAGAAGACTGGGTGGGAGATAATGTGAACGTGCTGGATCCACTGTCGGCCACCCAATTGACTAATGCCTGTACCTGCTCAGGCCTTACCATCCTTAGAATGGCATTGGGCCCCACAAAATATTGCTGTAAATTCTGCTGGCTACTGGGACCTGAGGTAGTTGGTTCACTAGGACGTGTGGCTGTGGCAGAACGGCCAAGTCCTCTCCCAGCACCAGAGGGTCCACTAACACCACCACGACCATTTCCGCGTCCGCGTCCCTTACTAGATGTTTTCCTCATCGTTACCGTTCACCACAATAAGAAAAATATTATTTGGCCCAATGTATTGAATTCAAATTCAGTACTTTTTTTACAGACACCTTACACTATCTGGCTATCTATTTAGGTACCGTATTACACTAATACAGGCACAGCAGTAATGACAGATTTAGCTGAATATAAATTTAAGGCCTATTATTTAGGCGCTGCGTGACAGGTATACGTTTACGGACAGAATTAGACTTGGATCTGCACAGTAGCGTGTGTGTGAAGTTATTGAGAATTACCCTATCAGCACCTTGAATCTAATATACCCTTTTAGGGATAGATTTAAAGTAGGCCTGATACAGCAGAAACCACTAATTTAGAGAATTGCAAAATTGGGAATTGTATTTCAACCCAGAACAAAAACTGTGCTTTGACGGACACTAAATAACTTGACCAGCTAAAGCAATAATGACAGATTTGGATGAATATAAATTGGAGGCGCTGGGTGACAGGTATACATTTACACACAGAATTAGACTTGGAATTGCACAGTAGCGTGTGTGTGAAGTTATTGAGAATAACCCTATCAGCAGCTTGAATCTAATATACCCATTTAGGGATAGATTTAAAGTAGGCCTGATACAGCAGAAACCACTAATTTTGAGAATTGCAAAATTGGGAATTGTATTTCAACCCAGAACAAACACTGTGCTTTGACGGACACTAAATAACTTGACCAGCTAAAGCAATAATGACAGATTTGGATGAATATAAATTTGAGGCCTATTATTTAGGCGCTGGGTGACAGGTATACGTTTACGGACAGAATTAGACTTGGATCTGCACAGTATCGTGTGTGTGAAGTTATTGAGAATTACCCTATCAGCACCTTGAATCTTATATACCCTTTTAGGGATAGATTTAAAGTAGGCCTGATACAGCAGAAACCACTAATTGAGAGAATTGCAAAATTGGGAATTGTATTTCAACCCAGAACAAAAACTGTGCTTTGACGGACACTAAATAACTTGACCAGCTAAAGCAATAATGACAGATTTGGATCAATATAAATTGGATGCGCTGGGTGACAGGTATACGTTTACACACAGAATTAGACTTGAAATTGCACAGTAGATTATGTGTGAAGTTATTGAGAATAACCCTATCAGCACCTTGAATCTAATATACCCTTTTAGGGATAGATTTAAAGTAGGCCTGATACAGCAGAAACCACTAATTTAGAGAATTGCAAAATTGTGAATTGTATTTCAACCCTGAACAAAAATATATCCTTTGCCAGACAGCAGACAGTATTACAATTGACTGGCCACAGCTGAAACACCAGATTTAGGGTACTGCTATTTTGGCAATTGTATTTCACCCCTCAATAAAATAGCAAGCACAGCCAAGCCCCATATGTAGGATATAGCCAAAAAAATAACCACACTATTGATGGTTAAATGCACTTGGTGACAGGCTCAGCTTGCCCCCAATGTAGTATATGGCCAAAAAATAACCACACTATTGATGGTTAAATGCACTTGATGACAGCTTGACCCTGATGTAGGATATAGCCAAAAAATAACCACACTATTGATGGTTAAATGCACTTGGTGACAGGCTCAGCTTGCCCCTGATGTAGTATATGGCCAAAAAATAACCACACTATTGATGGTTAAATGCACTTGATGACAGCTTGACCCTGATGTAGGATATAGCCAAAAAATAACCACACTATTGATGGTTAAATGCACTTGGTGACAGGCTCAGCTTGCCCCTGATGTAGTATATGGCCAAAAAATAACCACACTATTGATGGTTCAATGCACTTGATGACAGCTTGACCCTGATGTAGGATATAGGCAAAAAATAACCACACTATTGATGGTTAAATGTACTTGGTGGCAGCTTGTGCTTGGCGCACCACAAGACACAAAATGGCCGCCGATCAACCCAGAAAAAAGTGAATTAAAAATGCTCTGGGCAGCCTAAAAACTGTGAGCAATTGAATAGCAGCAGTTCAATGATCCACAGCTGTAGATCGATCACTGAATGAAGTCTTTTGGAGGAGTTAATCACTGCCTAATCTCGCCCTAAAGTCGCAGCTGCAACCTCTCCCTACACTTGTAACAGCAGAGTGACGTGCAGCGCTATGTGACCCAAGCTTATATAGAGGCTGGGTCACATGCTGCACTGGCCAATCACAGCCATGCCAATAGTAGGCATGGCTGTGATGGCCTCTTGGGGCAAGTAGTATGACGCTTGTTGATTGGCTGCTTTGCAGCCTTTCAAAAAGCGACAAGAAAGCGCCGAACACCGAACCCGGACTTTTACGAAAATGTTCGGGTTCGGGTCCGTGTCACGGACACCCTAAAATTCGGTACGAACCCGAACTATACAGTTCGGGTTCGCTCATCCCTAATCGTGAACATCACGGGGACGTGCGACATGGTGGGGCAGTATGTGTGCACACGCCTACACGTACTGACTGATGAGTCTGTCCCATTCAACTTCTGGGTCTCCAAATTGGGCACATGGCCTGAGCTTGCCTTTTATGCCTTGGAGGTGCTGGCCTGCCCTGCAGCCAGTGTATTGTCTGAACGTGTGTTTAGCATGACTGGAGGGGTTATCACAGGTTATATTTCCCAATGTTTTGGGGTGTACCCTAATTTAAACAAAAAAATAATAATTTAAATAAAAAAACTATGTAGGCTACCTCCTCCACCGCCGCTTCCACTTACACCGCCACATCCACTGCCTCCTCAACCTCCTACTCCACATGGACATCATCCTCCTAGATCAAGATTATTATTTTGAATTTTTATGCATTTTATGTTAAAGTCATTTCCCTATCCACGTTTGTTTGCAGAGCACTTGCCATGCTCTTAACCACAGATGGCAATACAGTTGGATCTATCTGGCAGGCAGTAAATTCGGGGCCTGGGACAAAACATCAGGGGCCCAGGCCCCGAATGTTTTAACCTAGCAACGCCCCTGGTTAGCTCATATATGTATAATACAGAAAGTTAGTGGGAGATAGTCAGTGTAGGTTAGATAGTGATATAGTGTTATAGTGATGTAGTGTTCCAGTTCAGGGTGTTAGGTAGTGTGATAGGAATTACTGTGTTGTGATAGGGATTAGTGTCTTTGTCTTTCGTCTTTGAAAAAAAAAAGTAATTTGCTGTTTGTTTTTCTGTGCTGTGCCAGGAATTACTGTGCTGTGATAGGGATTAGTGTGCTGTGATAGGAATTACTGTGACGTGATAGGAATTACTGTGATGTGATAGGGATTAATGTCTTTGTCTTTGGAAAAAAAAAGTAATTTGCTGTCTGTTTTTCTGAATCCCTATTTTATTTTATTTTTCCCCCATTGTCCCAAACCCAATAAAGTCATCCCAAATTCCCTCTTTATTTTCCTTAGCGCCGATTTGCAAAATCACAAATATATTGGAGCACTCTATCTGCATATAAAGCTATTGTTCTGCCATGCATGTGAAAAACTGTGGTGTAATCAAAAACAGTGGTGTAATGTAAAATTACTTACAGTGAGAAAGAGTTCTTCCTCACAGTCACGAAAGTTGCTGCCAACCATTTTCTCCAGTCTCAGGAAACTTCTAGCAGCTTGAAAAATGTAGCAAAAGTGACCCGCACATACACTCACCTAAAGAATTATTAGGAACACCATACTAATACGGTGTTGGACCCCATTTTGCCTTCAGATCTGCCTTAATTCTATGTGGCATTGATTCAACAAGGTGCTGATAGCATTCTTTAGAAATGTTGGCCCATATTGATAGGATAGCATCTTGCAGTTGATGGAGATTTGAGGGATGCATATCCAGGGCACGAAGCTCCCGTTCCACCACATCCGAAAGATGCTCTATTAAGTTGAGATCTGGTGACTGTGGGGGCCATTTTAGTACAGTGAACTCATTGTCATGTTCAAGAAACCCATTTGAAATGATTCGAGCTTTGTGACATGGTGATTATCCTACTGGAAGTAGCCATCAGAGGATGGATACATGTTCTCATTCTGTTTACGCCAAATTCGGACTCTACCATTTGAATGTCTCAACAGAAATCGAGACTCATCAGACCAGGCAACATTTTTCCAGTCTTCAACAGTCCAATTTTGGTGAGCTCGTGCAAATTGTAGCCTCTTTTTCCTATTTGTAGTGGAGATGAGTGGTACCCGGTGGGGTCTTCTGCTGTTGTAGCCCATCCGCCTCAAGGTTGTGCGTGTTATGGCTTCACAAATGCTTTGCTGCATACCTCGGTTGTAACGAGTGGTTATTTCAGTCAACATTGCTCTTCTATAAGCTTGAATCAGTCGGCCCATTCTCCTCTGACCTCTAGCATCCACAAGGCATTTTTGCCCACATGACTGCCGCATACTGAATGTTTTTCCCTTTTCACACCATTCTTTGTAAACCCTAGAAATTGTTGTGCGTGAAAATCCCAGTAACTGAGCAGATTGTGAAATACTCAGACCGGCCCGTCTGGCACCAACAACCATGCCACGCTCAAAATTGCGTAAAATCACTTTTCTTTCCCATACTGACATTCAGTTTGGAGTTCAGGAGATTGTCTTGACCAGGACCACATCCCTAAATGCATTGAAGCAACTGCCATGTGATTGGTTGACTAGATAATTGCACACTCGCATATTACATTGCCGATCTTTGCAATCAAGAAAATAATTACTGGAGATCACGAATTCTAGAATTTGCAAATTTACGGCGAATATTAGGCCAAAAATTTGTGAAATATTCCGAAAACAAATATTGCCTATGCTGCTCATCACTATGACACACATCTGGAAGTACATGCTGCAGTTGCCCTGATTTTTACCAGTGCTGATTACTGGGTGGGCACCCTGCTGGATCCCTGCTACAAGGAGAATGTGCCGTCCTTACTTCCGTCACTGGAGTGTGATCAGAAGATGTATGAATACCAGCGCACGCTGGTAGACACACCACTGACGTTGTTCCCACCTGACAGCGGGGGCTCAGTTGAAGCACGAGAAAGAGGAAGTCGCCAATGCAGCTAGGGCACCAGCACCACCTCAGAAAGGAGGGTTAGCATGGCCGAAATGAGGAAAGCCTTCGTCAGCACGCCACAACATCCAGCACCACCATCTGATATGGACTGCATTAGCATGAGGCAGCATTTTAGCAACATGGTGGAACAGTAGTCATGCACACATCTGCACGTTCTGACTGGTGGATGTGCCCTATTGAACTTCTGGGTCTCTAAATTGGACACATGGCCTGAGCTTCCCCTTTACACCTTGGAGGTGCTAGCCTGCCCTGTGGCAAGTGTATTATCCAAACGTGTGTTTTTCACGGCGGGGAAGTGATCACAGACAGGTGCATTCCAGTCCACAGGCAACATGGCCAAGCTCACGTTCACTAAATTGAACCAGGCATGGATTCCACAGGACCTGTCCATACGTTGGGCTTAGTAGACAAGTATACCAGCCGCACCCAGTCATTGTTGTATTACAACGCTGTTTGTTTGTTCTGTTTGCCATTTACCAATGTTTTGGGGCCTCCCCAAATCATAGAAAAAAACAAACTGTGTTGGCTACCTCCTCCGCCTCTTCCATCTACAAAGCCATGTCCACCTCCTCCTCCACTGTTATATTGGCAGAGTAGAGAAGTATATAGGCCACACCCAGCCATTGTTATACTCCAGAGAAGTTTCTTCTGTTTGCCATTTCCCATTGTTTTGGGGCCTCCCCAAATAAAAGAAAAAAAAAAAAAACAAAAGCAGTGTTGGCAGTGTTCCTTTTGCAGACCTATAGCCCTTACTATGACTATTTTACAGCCATTTTAAAGCACCAAAGTTTGGGTCCCCTTATAAAGGGTTCAGGTTCGGGTTCAAATTCAGGTCAAGTTTGGGTACCCAAACCCACCTCTGAACTAAAATTTGGCCGAACCCGTCAAACCCAAAAATCCATGGGCTTGCTCATCCCAATATATGATATGTACATGCTATGACACAGCTCTGCATGCTGATGTCTAGCCCTGTTAGTCAAATAGGAGGATGGAGTGTGCAGAGCACTGGGGGGTTAAAAAATCAGAGCTTCGAGGATTCAGTCTCCCCCTGATGCTCCAATGTGCTCATTTGCATATGAATACAAACACAGATCTCTCTGCAGCTATTTAACATTCAGACGGAAGAAATGTATAATTTTAATCAGCATGATCAACCCTACCAGACTGTATACCTGGTGGTTGGTCATGCTGACAGAGGGTGTTTAAAAAACAACAAGAAGGTTACTGTTGATCCTGCAGATAAAGGTGGCGCTATGGCCGCTCTTTAACCAAAGAAGATGGGTTGGCAGTTTTGTTAGTTTTGTGGGGGGGAAAAAAAACTGTATTAAGAGCAAATTATTCCTTTAAAACTCTAGGTGTGGAGACAAGTACACTGTTACCACCTAGTTATTAATTTATTGATACATTTGTAGGAGGAATAACAGAGGAATTGCACTAAGCAGAATTATAAGAAAAGATTCTCCATAAATGTTATTATGTGGGGACTACAGGTATTTACTAAAACAAACAAATGAGGAGTGATGACAATTCCTCTTTAAAGGAGTTTTCAAAGAATCTGACATTAATGATGCATTCTCAGAATGGGTCATCAATATCAAATCGGTGAGGGTCCAACACTGAGGACCCATGGCGATCAGCTACTTTAGGAGGCCATAGTGCCCCTTACAACTCATCAAGCACAGCACTGTCCATTGGATAGCTGCTGTGCTTGGTATTACAGCTCAGCCTGATTCACTTGAATGTGACATCACTGTCCTAGGAAGAGGCTTCTGCACTGACCAAAGTGCCATAGCCTCTTTAAACATCGGATTAACCGGGGTGCTGAGAGTCAGACAACCACTAATCTGATATTCATGACCAGGGGCGTACATAGAATTTATTGGGCCCCATAGCAGGAATCTGAATTGGGCCCCCATGTTTCTTTCCAAGCCCAAGACTACTAGTGATGAGTGGGAGATGCCATATTCGATTTTGCGATATTTATATCGATTGAATATTCGTCTTATATTCGTCGAAATCGAATATTTGTCATTATGCTATTTATCGCGAATAATATGCGATTTAATTAATCGCGTATTGCGATTGTGTATTTTACGAATATTCACCATATTGCTATATATTCTTGTTTTAGAATATGACGAATATTCTAAAAAACAAAGTTATGGCAATATAGTGAATATTCGTAAAATACACATATAGACTGCAATTTCACTAATGTAGTGCTATAATCTTTTTTTTTGTCCAATTTTTTTGGTCTCTAAGAGACAAAAAAAAATTGGACAAAAAAAAAAGATTATAGCACCACATTAGTGAAATTTCAGTCTATATGTGTAATATGTGTAAATTACGAATATTCGCTATGTTGCTAAATATTCTTGTCTTACAATATGACGAATATTCTAAAAAACAAATATATAGCACTATATCACATATATTTGTTTTTTAGAATATTAATTCCCCTCCCCCCCCCAATTAGTACAGTTATTGCCCTTTGGCATACTCCTCCCCGACAACCATCCCCGTCACCATGGGAACGTCTGGTGGTTAGACTATACCATCGGATCTGAGTTTTCACAATCTAACTCAGATCCGATGGTATATTCTAACCACCAGGTGTTCCCATGGTGATGGGGAAGCTTGAAGTTAGAATATACCGCCAGGGCGCTGTGATCCGCGCAATTAACCCCTCAGGTGTGGGTTAATTGCGCGGATCACAGCGCCCTGTGCGCCCTCCCCCCCACCATTAAAATAATTGGTGGCCAGTGTGACGAATATTCTAAAAAAACGAACATATTCGATATAGTGCTATATATTAGTTTTTTTGAATATTCGTCATTTTTTACCATCTAAACTGTTGATTCCTCCCTGCTTCTTGCTCGTGGGCCAATGAGTCATTGGCCCACAAGCATTTTAAGCAGGAAGGAATCGTGTGTTCAGATGGAGAAATATAACTAATATATAGCACTATATTCGCGAATTATCGAAGTTGCAATATTCGCGATTAATATGCTCTATGCGAATAATCGCGCTCAACACTACTGACTACCCATCCCTGGTCCCTCCAACCTTCTACACCAGGCCCTCCTTTCCCTAACCCATGAACTGTAGGTACATTGGTGCTACATTACACATTACTACTGTTTTTAACCTGGGGGGTGCTTATGAAACAACATCTACACAAGGGGTGACATTAGTAGGTATAATGTACTATATTGCACTACCGTCCAAGCCCACGTTCACATTACTGTTAGTTTTCCGTTCTTCTGTTCAGTCAGAAGAAAAAAAAAATGCAATAAAACAGATCCTGTATTTTAAGCATCCCTTATGCTCATTTATGCACATTTTGCATCCATTTTAGCCATTTCCGTCTGAGATACGTTATTTTAGACGGTAAGAAAAAAATACTTTGTGTAGAACTTTTCTTTACATAAAAAAAAAACAGATATCATACGGAAATGGCTAAAGAGGATGCAAAATGTGTGTAACTGAGCATAACAGATGCTTAAAAATTCAGGATCTGTGTTTTGTTTATCTTTTCTTCTGATGGATCAGAAGAACGGAAAATGGAACAGTGATATGAACCCGGCCTAAGGCTTCATTCATATCTCAGGTGACTGTATCTGGCAGAGAACTTCCTGCCAGAGTTGACTGGATCCAGCATTACTAGATTCTGCCATTTACCAGGGATGCCCAACCAGCACCCTCCAGCTGTTGCGAAAGTACAACTCCCAGCATGTCTGGACAACCTAAAGCTATTAGGGAATGCTGGGAGTTGTAGTTTTTTCAACAGCTGGAGGGCTGCAGGTTGAGCTTTCCTGCCATAGACTATGGCAGACTACCAGCAGGGTTTCAGCCTGACAAAAACTGTTCTACTCGTGAAGGTCAGAAACCAGCAGTGGTGGATTAGTGAACTCTGGCAGGATGTTCTCTACTACAGGGATCAGCAACCTCCAGCACTCCAGCTATTGTGAAACTACAACTCCCAGCATGCTCCACTGACTTCTATGGGAGTTCTGAGAACAGCCAAGCAAGTGTGCATGCTGGGAGTTGCAGTTTCACCTCACCTGGAGTCAGGGGTGTAACTAGAGTTCTATGGGTCCCAGGGCAAACTTTGATTTGGGGGCCCCCCTGCGAGACTCCGCCCCCCAGCCAGGGGCAGCAAATAATGAGGGGGCAAAATGAAAATGAAATACTCTGTGGACAATTTTTTTTAAATATATAGAGGGAGTGGGGGCAAAATGAAATATAGTGAGACTCTTAGTATATTTCATTTTGCCCCGCCTACTCCCTCTATACATTTAATTTTTCACCCATAGAGTATTTCATTTTCATTTGCCCCCGGGCACCTCATTATTTGCTGCCCCTGGCTGCCCTGTTATGGCTGGCACGGGGGCTTCTGAATTCAGACACACTGCCCCACGGCACCACTGATCGTTATTCATGTCCCCCCTCCGTTTGAATCCGGACGCCGGTGTGTGCTATTTTTTACATAAAAAAAAAACAAAAAACGACCTGCACTTGTTTGTTCCGCTCTCCCCACTTGAGGGCTAAGGCGGCCGGCAGGCTTGTCATTCCTGGCTGCTGTGATCCCGCAAGACCTGCTGCGGAGGTCACGGGTCTTGCTCTGACAAGTAAGCGCAGCGCAGCCACACAAAATATAAGGAGGGCCCGCCGCACTTAATAAAAAACACTTGTGGGGCCCGCTTTACTCCATCTCTCCTGGGGGGCCCCCTGAATTAGGGGCCCGTTTGCAATTATGACCGCTGCGACCTCTATAGCTACGCCACTGCCTGGAGTGCCAAAGGTTGCTGACCCCTGCTCTACCAGATGCCGATTACCAGATATGTGAACGACGACTAATACGACATCAAAGTGCAGTAATCAGATGGCTTTATTTTGTCCGGGTTCAGAGCCCCTGTGACATGAGCATAGGAGCATTTCCCTTGCCCTGAATCTAGAGAATTTTTCTGGAGATTCGGTGACGTCACAGGATCTGCAGAAAAAACTCTTGCCCTGCGCAATTTAGCGCAGGGCAAGGGAGAGCATTGGAGCATGAAATTCTCCGGTGCTCATATCAGAGGGACTAAGTGCGGGAAGAAGGGGATATGACAAACCCTTTAACAGTCACAGTCATAACTATTATTGAGTGATCTTGTATTTTCAAGTTCAGCGTACAAGTAGGGTTGCCACCCGTACGGGATTGACCCGGACAGTCCGGGTTTGTAATCCTATGCCCGAGTACAAGCCTTTCTCAGACCCGGGCACAGGATTCATTTCAAACTGCTGTGCAGACTTGCTTGCTCACAATCCCGACTACTGGCGATGAGTGAGCGGCGGCGAGGTGTGAGCGGCCGGCACCCCTGGACCGGCTGGAACCTGAAGAGGATGAGGCCACCGGTCAGGATGGATTGGAAGCCGGAGAGCTGGGGGCTGTGGGTGGTTAGGAGCAGGAGCACAAAGACGCTGCTGAAGGAGAGCAGCAAACCCTCTCCCCACAACATGGCAGCCGTGCCGGGACTGAGCTGCTCTCACTCCCAGATCAGGCCAGATAACAATGAGACGAGCCGCGGGCCTGCACTCCTCCTGTCCCCGGCTCTTCTGCTGCGCTCCTTTCCTATAACGACACCTCCGCTCTGCCCCGGTCTCCGTTACCGGGCCCAGGAAAGCTGCCAGACTCTGGCAAAGCACTCTACAGTCAGTTTGCCAGCCCCGAGTGACGGTTCCCGGTGAATGAGTGCCACATTACTCTAACTGGGGGTCACTAATGGGGGCATTATTCTTAATGGGTGGCGCTAATAGGGGGCATTATTCATTCTGTGGCACATAAATCGGGCCATTACTCTTACTGGGGCACACTAATGGGGGCATTACTATTACTGAGGGGGCACTAAGGGGGCATTACTATTACTGGGTGCATTACTATTACTGGGGGCGCTAATGGGGGCTTTAATATTCCTGGGGAGCCACATTATGACAGCGACTTCACACCCCGTTTTAAGTCACGTCCCACAACCACACACTGTCACGTCTGAGGATGGGGAAAACCCTCAGCCGTGCGATGCCAGAAGATGGATGGTCGATGCAAGGCCAGGACAGGAATCAGGGAGCAGGTCACCTCCTATCAATCCCTAATTCTGACCCTGTCTCCTAGCCGTATGAGCCGACCCTGATGGTGGGAGGGCTCATACTCCAGAACCTAATATTCCTACTCGCCCTCAGGGTGGCCCTGGACTAGGAGAAGGGTAAGACTACCTGTTCCTCCAGGATACGGATGAACAGGAGTCTCACTGGCCAAGCTATAAAGAAAGGGGGAACATAAACAGACATATGGCAATGGCAGGTAAGTGAAACAAGAACCACACCTACCTGCCACAGACACACAGCCTGGAACCCATGTGCAAGTGCTGCTGTCCACAACAACACAAGGGACACAGCACACACCACACATCACACGGGAACCCAGGAAACCATAAGCTGCAATAAATAAAGAGACCAAACACACACCTTCATAACACCATGTAACATAGGCTTATGACCACAAGGGTGGCCATCACTGGCAGATGGAATATAAACCAGGAGGAAGACTCCAGCTAACCATGGCTGAAGTAACCCTCAGACTTCTGCTCTCAACTGAGGCTAAATAGCCCATGTGGCCACACCCACACAGACACACCCAGTGCACACACACTAGGAAGGGAATTAACCCTTCCCACACCAGGGAAGGGAAGACAGCCACTTAAAGGGGACGTGCACACATACAAAAACCTCGTGCACAACAAACAAACACAAGGCACACCTAATAGACAGGTTGCCAGGTGCAACTGCATGCAATGACAGCGAGCAGCCTAGCAACCAGCTCCAACTGCTCTACTGCCACATACCTAATGTTGCCAGTGGCAACCACAGGTGAGGCAATGTACTTCTGCCCTCACCGGTGATTGACAAGAACCCCAGACCACAGGCAACTGCATGCGGTTCAGGAGTCACGGCCATTACCATGGTCGTGACACACACCCTTTGGGGTGTGGCTTAACTTGCCTGGTATTTTTTGTTGGGAAAGGTGGCAACCCCACGTACAAGGTTCGGGTTATTTAAGAATTCCGTTATGGATTCTGCTACCACTGACCATAATAGAATTCTATGACGGCATATCATGGTCAGCACATACTTCTATTATGACGGAATGCAATACGGAAAGCCTCTTATAGGCTTCTGTGGTGGATGCCGTCATAGAATTCTGTTGTGGTCCGTGGTACCGGAATCCATAACGGGATTCTTAGAAAACCAAAATGTTATACGCTGAACTTGAAACACAAGTTCGCTCAACACTACTCATAACGCATTAACTAAATGTGAAAACTCATCAAGTGTGTGTGTGTTGCTACATCTGTGTGTATATACATACACTGCTCAAAAAAATAAAGGGAACACAAAAATAACACATCCTAGATCTGAATTAATTAAATATTCTTCTGAAATACTTTGTTCTTTACATAGTTGAATGTGCTGACAACAAAATCACACAAAAATAAAAAAATGGAAATCAAATTTTTCAACCCATGGAGGTCTGGATTTGGAGTCACCCTCAAAATTAAAGTGGAAAAACACACTACAGGCTGATCCAACTTTGATGTAATGTCCTTAAAACAAGTCAAAATGAGGCTCAGTAGTGTGTGTGGCCTCCACGTGCCTGTATGACCTCCTTACAACGCCTGTGCATGCTCCTGATGAGGTGGCGGACGGTCTCCTGAGGGATCTCTTCCCAGACCTGGACTAAAGCATCTGCCAACTCCTGGACAGTCTGTGGTGCAACGTGGCGTTGGTGGATAGAGCGAGACATGATGTCCCAGATGTGCTCAATTGGATTCAGGTCTGGGGAACGGGCTGGCCAGTCCATAGCATCAATGCCTTCGTCTTGCAGGAACTGCTGACACACTCTAGCCACATGAGGTCTAGCATTGTCTTGCATTAGGAGGAACCCAGGGCCAACCGCACCAGCATATGGTCTCACAAGGGGTCTGAGGATCTCATCTCGGTACCTAATGGCAGTCAGGCTACCTCTGGCGAGCACATGGAGGGCTGTGCGGCCCTACAAAGAAATGCCACCCCACATCATTACTGACCCAATGCCAAACCGGTCATGCTGGAGGATGTTGCAGGCAGCAGAACGTTCTCCACGGCGTCTTAAGACTCTGTCACGTCTGTCACATGTCCTCAGTGTGAACCTGCTTTCATCTGTGAAGAGCACAGGGCGCCAGTGGCGAATTTGCCAATATTGGTGTCATCTGGAAAATGCCAAACGTCCTGCACGGTGTTGGGCTGTAAGCACAACCCCCACCTGTGGACGTTGGGCCCTCATATCACCCTCATGGAGTCTGTTTCTGACCGTTTGAGCAGACACATGCACATTTGTGGCCTGCTGGAGGTCATTTTGCAGGGCTCTGGCAGTGCTCCTCCTGTTCCTCCTTGCACAAAGGCAGAGGTAGCGATCCTGCTGCTGGGTTGTTGCCCTCCTACGGCCTCCTCCAAGTCTCCTGATGTACTGGCCTGTCTCCTGGTAGTGCCTCCATGCTCTGGACACTACGCTGACAGACACAGCAAACCTTCTTGCCACAGCTCGCATTGATGTGCCACCCTGGATAAGCTGCACTACCTGAGCCACTTGTGTGGGTTGTAAACTCCGTCTCATGCTACCACTAGAGTGAAAGCACTGCCAGCATTCAAAAGTGACCAAAACATCAGCCAGGAAGCATAGGAACTGAGAAGTGATATGTGGTCACCACCTGCAGAACCACTCCTTTATTGGGGGTGTCTTGCTAATTGCCTATAATTTCCACCTGTTGTCTATCCCATTTGCACAACAGCATGTGAAATTGATTGTCACTCAGTGTTGCTTCCTAAGTGGACAGTTTGATTTCACAGAAGTGTGATTGACTTGGAGTTACATTGTGTTGTTTAAGTGTTCCCTTTATTTTTTTGAGCAGTGTATATATATATATATATATATATACACACACACATCATATACACTGTACATATAGTACACGCACATATATACATTCACATATATACAGGTACATTAGACAATTACACACACATCACATACATATGTACAGAATACAGTACATAACAGGCATAATAGATATGTTAACACATACATATTACACTGACACACACTTACCTTCTGAGCAGGTCTCCAGGGTAAACAGTCAGGATTGATGGGAGGACATCTTCTCCTCAGCTGGGAAGTGCAGCAGGCTCTCTTCTCCCCTTCCTCTGTCCCGACTGCTGCACATGGATTACATAACAGCAGAGGAGGACTCTGCAGTGTGCCAGGACAGGGAGGAGGAACAGAGTGGGGGAGGGGAGCACTGGGGAGGCTTCTGATGGCAGCAGCACATCTTGCTGTAGCTGCTGAAAAACGGACCTCTCCTCAGCATTGCAGCCCCTGAGGACATGTGCAGGCTGCTGACTGATGCCTGGAGGCATCTCCTCATGGTAGGATCTGGCCCTTGCTGGGGCACATCCTGCACAGGAGAAAGTGAGGGGAGCTGAAAGGCTGAGCCAGAGGCCCTGGCAAGGACTCTGGACGGAGCTGTTGTGCTAATTGTAATAAAGGGCGGGGCCTTTTCTCCACAGCTGGGCCCCCTTCCCCTACGGGCCCCATAGCAGTTGCGTGGTCTGCCTCTATTATTGTTTCACACGAGACAGTCCATTGTGAGAATTACGCTCCGTGTGTAAAATTAAAAAAATAAAAATAAACCAATATCAATTGGACAGAGGTCCCATAGCAGAGAATCTGGCTTCATGTCAGCAGAGAATCAGTCTCTTCATGCCATAGCAAAGAATCTGGCTTCATGTCAGCAGAGAATCAGTCTCTTCATGCCATAGCAGAGAATCTGGCTTCATGTCAGCGCAGAATCAGTCTTCATGTCTTAGCAGTGAAATCAGGCTTCACGTCACCCACCACTGGAACAGGCCACTGTCACATATTTAGGCCCCGGCACCCAGACAGAGGAGAGAGGTCCCGTAACAGAGAATCTGGCCTTATGTCAGCGCAGAATCAGTCTTCATGTCATAGCAGAGAATCAGGCTTCACGTCACCCACCACTGGAACAGGCCACTGTCACATATTTAGGCCCAGGCACCCAGGCAGAGGAGAGAGGTTCTGTAACAGAGAATCTGGCCTTATGTCAGCGCAGAATCAGTCTTCATGTCATAGCAGAGAATCAGGCTTCACGTCACCCACCACTGGAACAGGCCACTGTCACATATTTAGGCCCAGGCACCCAGGCAGAGGAGAGAGGTCGCGTAACAGAGAATCTGGCCTTATGTCAGCGCAGAATCAGTCTTCATGTCATAGCAGAGAATCAGGCTTCACGTCACCCACCACTGGAACAGGCCACTGTCACATATTTAGGCCCAGGCACCCAGGCAGAGGAGAGAGGTCCCGTAACAGAGAATCTGGCCTTATATCAGCACAGAATCTGTCTTCATGTCATAGCAGAGAATCAGGCTTCACGTCACCCACCACTGGAACAGGCCACTGTCACATATTTAGGCCCAGGCACCCAGGCAGAGGAGAGAGGTCCCGTAACAGAGAATCTGGCCTTATGTCAGCACAAAATCTGTCTTCATGTCATAGTAGAGAATCAGGCTTCACGTCACCCACCACTGGAACAGGCCACTGTCACATATTTAGGCCCAGGCACCCAGACAGAGGAGAGAGGTCCCGTAACAGAGAATCTGGCCTTATGTCAGCACAGAATCTGTCTTCATGTCATAGCAGAGAATCAGGCTTCACGTCACCCACCACTGGAACAGGCCACTGTCACATATTTAGGCCCCGGCACAAGGACAGAGGAGAGAGGTCCCGTAACAGAGAATCTGGCCTTATGTCAGCACAGAATCTGTCTTCATGTCATAGCAGAGAATCAGGCTTCACGTCACCCACCACTGGAACAGGCCACTGTCACATATTTAGACCCAGGCACCCAGGCAGAGGAGAGAGGTCGCGTAACAGAGAATCTGGCTTCATGTCAGCACAGAATAAGTCTTCATGTCATAGCAGAGAATCAGGCTTCACGTCACCCACCACTGGAACAGGCCACTGTCACATATTTAGACCCAGGCACCCAGGCAGAGGAGAGAGGTCGCGTAACAGAGAATCTGGCTTCATGTCAGCACAGAATAAGTCTTCATGTCATAGCAGAGAATCAGGCTTCACGTCACCCACCACTGGAACAGGCCACTGTCACACATTTAGGCCCAGGCACCCAGACAGAGGAGAGAGGTTCTGTAACAGAGAATCTGGCCTTATGTCAGCGCAGAATCAGTCTTCATGTCATAGCAGAGAATCAGGCTTCATGTCACCCACCACTGGAACAGGCCACTGTCACATATTTAGGCCCAGGCACCCAGGCAGAGGATAGAGGTCCCGTAACAGAGAATCTGGCCTTATATCAGCACAGAATCTGTCTTCATGTCATAGCAGAGAATCAGGCTTCACGTCACCCACCACTGGAACCGGCCACTGTCACATATTTAGGCCCAGGCACCCAGGCAGAGGAGAGAGGTCCCGTAACAGAGAATCTGGCCTTATGTCAGCACAGAATCTGTCTTCATGTCATAGCAGAGAATCAGGCTTCACGTCACCCACCACTGGAACAGGCCACTGTCAAATATTTAGACCCAGGCACCCAGGCAGAGGAGAGAGGTCGCGTAACAGAGAATCTGGCTTCATGTCAGCACAGAATAAGTCTTCATGTCATAGCAGAGAATCAGGCTTCACGTCACCCACCACTGGAACAGGCCACTGTCACATATTTAGAACCAGGCACCCAGGCAGAGGAGAGAGGTCGCGTAACAGAGAATCTGGCTTCATGTCAGCACAGAATAAGTCTTCATGTCATAGCAGAGAATCAGGCTTCACGTCACCCACCACTGGAACAGGCCACTGTCACACATTTAGGCCCTGGCACCCAGACAGAGGAGAGAGGTTCTGTAACAGAGAATCTGGCCTTATGTCAGCGCAGAATCAGTCTTCATGTCATAGCAGAGAATCAGGCTTCACGTCACCCACCACTGGAACAGGCCACTGTCACATATTTAGGCCCAGGCACCCAGGCAGAGGAGAGAGGTCCCGTAACAGAGAATCTGGCCTTATGTCAGCGCAGAATCAGTCTTCATGTCATAGCAGAGAATCAGGCTTCACGTCACCCACCACTGGAACAGGCCACTGTCACATATTTAGGCCCAGGCACCCAGGCAGAGGATAGAGGTCCCATAACAGAGAATCTGGCCTTATATCAGCACAGAATCTGTCTTCATGTCATAGCAGAGAATCAGGCTTCACGTCACCCACCACTGGAACCGGCCACTGTCACATATTTAGGCCCAGGCACCCAGGCAGAGGAGAGAGGTCCCGTAACAGAGAATCTGGCCTTATGTCAGCACAGAATCTGTCTTCATGTCATAGCAGAGAATCAGGCTTCACGTCACCCACCACTGGAACAGGCCACTGTCACATATTTAGGCCCCGGCACCCAGACAGAGGAGGGAGGTCCCGTAACAGAGAATCTGGCCTTATGTCAGCACAGAATCTGTCTTCATGTCATAGCAGAGAATCAGGCTTCACGTCACCCACCACTGAAACAGGCCACTGTCACATATTTAGGCCCCGGCACCCAGACAGAGGAGAGACGTCCCGTAACAGAGAATCTGGCCTTATGTCAGCGCAGAATCAGTCTTCATGTCATAGCAGAGAATCAGGCTTCACGTCACCCACCACTGGAACAGGCCACTGTCACATATTTAGGCCCAGGCACCCAGGCAGAGGAGAGAGGTCACGTAACAGAGAATCTGGCTTCATGTCAGCACAGAATAAGTCTTCCTGTCATAGCAGAGAATCAGGCTTCACGTCACCCACCACTGGAACAGGCCACTGTCACACATTTAGGCCCCGGCACCCAGACAGAGGAGAGGTTCATTCAACTTTGGGTTGCCCCGCAATATAATTGTAAAATGAAATTAAAAATAGTATTGAATGAGGAAGTGCCCTGGAGTAGAATAATATATTGTTAAGGGGAGGTAGTTAATATCTAATCTTCACAAGGGATGGACAGGTCCTGTGGGATCCATGCCTGGTTCATTTTTATGAACGTCAGCTTGTCCACATTGGCTGTAGACAGGCGGGTGTGTTTGTCTGTAATGACGCCCCCTGCCGTGCTGAATACATGTTCAGACAAAACGCTGGCCGCCGGGCAGGCCAGCATCTCCAAGGCATAAAAGGCTAGCACTGGCCACGTGGACAATTTGGAGACCCAGAAGTTGAATGGGGCCGAACCATCAGTCAGTACGTGGAGGGGTGTGCACAGGTACTGTTCCACCATGTTAGTGAAATGTTGCCTCCTGCTAACACGTTCCGTATCAGGTGGTGGTGCAGTTAGCTGTGGCGTGTTGACAAAACTTTTCCACATCTCTGCCATGCTAACCCTGCCCTCAGAGGAGCTGGGCGTGACACAGCTGCGTTGGCGACCTCTTGCTCCTCCTCTGCCTTTGCCTTGAACTTCCACTGGTTTCCCTGTGACATTTGGGAATGCTCTCAGTAGCGCGTCTATCAACGTGCGCTTGTACTCGCGCATCTTCCTATCACGCTCCAGTGTAGGAAGTAAGGTGGGCACATTGTCTTTGTACCCGGGATCCAGCAGGGTGGCAACCCAGTAGTCCGCACACGTTAAAATTTGGGCAACTCTGCTGTCGTTGCGCAGGCACTGCAGCATGTAGTCGCTCATGTGTGCCAGGCTGCCCAGAGGTAAGGACAAGCTGTCCTCTGTGGGAGGCGTATCGTCATCGTCCTGTGTTTCCCCCCAGCCACGCACCAGTGATGGGCCCGAGCTGCTTTGGGTGCCACCCCGCTGTGAACATGCTTCATCCTCATCCTCCTCCACCTCCTCCTCATCCTCGTCCTCCTCGTCCTCCAGTAGTGGGCCCTGTCTGGCCACATTTGTACCTGGCCTCTGGTGTTGCAAAAAACCTCCCTCTGAGTTACTTCGAAGAGACTGGCCTGAAAGTGCTAAAAATGACCCCTCTTCCTCCTCTTCCTCCTGGGCCACCTCCTCTTCCATCATCGCCCTGTTTTCTCAAGGAGACATAGAAGTGGTATTGTAACGCTGATAACGGCGTCATCGCCACTGGCCATGTTGGTGAAGTACTCAAAACAAAGCAACAGGGCACACAGGTCTCGCATGGAGGCCCAGTCATTGGTGGTGAAGTGTGTCTGATCCACAGTGCGACTGACCCGTGCGTGCTGCAGCTGAAACTCCACTATGGCCTGCTGCTGCTCGCACAGTCTGTCCAGTATATGCAAGGTGGAGTTCCACCTGGTGGGTACGTCGCATATGAGGCGGTGAGCGGGAAGGCCGAAGTTACGCTGTAGCGCAGACAGGCGAGCAGCGGCAGGGTGTGAACGCCGGAAGCGCGAACAGACAGCCCACACTTTATGCAGCAGCTCTGACATGTCGGGGTAGTTGCGAATGAACTTCTGCACCACCAAATTCAGCACATGCGCCAGGCAAGGGATGTGCGTCAAACCGGCTAGTCCCAGAGCTGCAACGAGATTTCGCCCATTATCGCACACCACCAGGCCGGGCTTGAGGCTCACCTCAGCAACCACTCGTCGGTCTGTTGTTCTATACCCCCCCACAACTCCTGTGCGGTGTGGGGCCTGTCCCCCAAACATATGAGTTTCAGAACGGCCTGCTGATGTTTACTCCGGGCTGTGCTGAAGTTGGTGGTGAAGGTGTGTGGCTGACTGGATGAGCAGGTGGAAGAAGAGGAGGAGGAAGCTGAGTAGGAGGAGGAGGAGACAGGAGGCAAAGAATGTTGCCCTGCGATCCTTGGCGGCGGAAGGACGTGCGCCAAACAGCTCTCCGCCTGGGGCCCAGCCGCCACTACATTTACCCAGTGTACAGTTAGGGAGATATAGCATCCCTGGCCGTGCTTACTGGTCCACGTATCTGTGGTTAGGTGGACCTTGCCACAGATGGCGTTGCGCAGTGCACACTTGATTTTATCGGACACTTGTTTGTGCAGGGAAGGCACGGCTCTCTTGGAGAAGTAGTGGCGGCTGGGAACAACATACTGTGGGACAGCAAGCGACATGAGCTGTTTGAAGCTGTGTGTGTCCACCAGCTTAAATGACAGCATTTCATAGGCCAGTAGTTTAGAAATGCTTTTAGGGCCAGGGATCGAGGGTGGCTAGGTGGGAATTTACGCTTTCTCTCAAATGTTTGTGAGATGGAGAGCTGAACGCTGCCGTGTGACATGGTTGAGATGCTTGGTGACGCAGGTAGTGGTGTTGGTGGTACATCCCATGTTTGCTGGGCGGCAGGTGCCAACGTTCCTCCAGAGGCAGAGAAAGAGGCCGAGGCGGCGGCAGCAGCAGCAGAAGAGGCCGAGGCGGCGGCAGCAGCAGAAGCGGCCGAGGCGGCAGCAGCAGAAGAGGTAGCAGGGGGTGCCTGAGTGACTTCCTTGTTTTTAAGGTGTTTACTCCACTGCAGTTCATGCTTTGCATGCAGGTGCCTGGTCATGCAGGTTGTGCTAAGGTTCAGAACGTTAATGCCTCGCTTCAGGCTCTGATGGCACAGCGCGCAAACCACTCGGGTCTTGTCGTCAGCACATTGTTTGAAGAAGTGCCATGCCAGGGAACTCCTTGAATCTGCCTTTGGGGTGCTCGGTCCCAGATGGCGGCGGTCAGTAGCAGGCGGAGTCTCTTGGCGGCGGGTGTTCTGATTTTGCCCACTGCTCCCTCTTTTGCTACGCTGTTGGCTCGGTCTCACCACTGCCTCTTCCTCCGAACTGTGAAAGTCAGTGGCACGACCTTCATTCCATGTGGGGTCTAGGACCTCATCGTCCCCTGCATCGTCTTCCACCCAGTCTTGATCCCTGACCTCCTGTTCAGTCTGCACACTGCAGAAAGACGCAGCAGTTGGCACCTGTGTTTCGTTATCATCAGAGACGTGCTGAGGTGGTATTCACATGTTCTCATCATCAGGAAAAATAAGTGGTTGTGCGTTAGTGCATTCTATCTCTTCCACCCCTGGGGAAGGGCTAGGTGGATGCCCTTGGGAAACGCTGGCAGTAGAGTCTTCAAACAGCATAAGAGATTGCTGAATAACTTGAGGCTCAGACAGTTTCCCTGATATGCATGGGGGTGATGTGACAGACCGATGGGCTTGGTTTTCATGCGGCATCTGTGCGCTTTCTGCAGAAGACTGGGTGGGAGATAATGTGAACGTGCTGGATCCACTGTCGGCCACCCAATTGACTAATGCCTGTACCTGCTCAGGCCTTACCATCCTTAGAACGGCATTGGGCCCCACCAAATATCGCTGTAAATTCTGCTGGCTACTGGGACCTGAGGTAGTTGGTTCACTAGGACGTGTGGCTGTGGCAGAACGGCCACGTCCTCTCCCAGCACCAGAGGGTCCACTAACACCACCACGACCATGTCCACGTCCGCGTCCGCGTCCCTTATTAGATGTTTTCCTCATTGTTCCAGTTCACCACAATTTTAAGAATGGCAAATTTGGGAATAGTTTTTCAACCCAGAACAAAAAGTGTGCTTTTACGGTCACTACAAATAACTTGACAAGCTAAAACAGTACAGATTTGGTTGAATAGAAATGTGAGGCCTGTTTTTTTTTTGCGCTGTGTGACAGGTATAGGTTTAATGACAGAATTAGACTTCTATCTGCACGGTAGCGTGTGTCTTAGGTTTTTCTGAATGACACTATCAGCACCTTCAATGTAAGATATCCTTTTTGGGATAGATTTCAAGTAGGCCTCATATAGCAGAAACTAGTTATTTTGAGAATGGCAAATTTGGGAATAGTTTTTCAACCCAGAACATAAAATGTGCTTTTACGGTCACTACAAATAACTTGACCAGCTAAAACAGTACAGATTTGGTTGAATAGAAATGTGAGGCCTGTTTTTTTTTTTGCGCTGTGTGACAGGTATAGTTTTAATCACAGAATTAGACTTCTATCTGCACGGTAGCGTGTGTCTTAGGTTTTTCTGAATGACACTATCAGCACCTTCAATGTAAGATATCCTTTTTGGGATAGATTTTAAGTAGGCCTCATATAGCACAAACTAGTTATTTCGAGAATGGCAAATTTGGGAATAGTTTTTCAACCCAGAACAAAAAGTGTGCTTTTACGGTCACTACAAATAACTTGACCAGCTAAAACAGTACAGATTTGGTTGAATAGAAATGTGAGGCCTGTTTTTTTTTGCGCTGTGTGACAGGTATAGGTTTAATCACAGAATTAGACTTCTATCTGCACGGTAGCGTGTGTCTTAGGTTTTTCTGAATGACACTATCAGCACCTTCAATTTAAGATATCCTTTTTGGGATAGATTTCAAGTAGGCCTCATATAGCAGAAACTAGTTATTTTGAGAATGGCAAATTTGGGAATAGTTTTTCAACCCAGAACAAAAAATGTGCTTTTACGGTCACTACAAATATTTGACCAGCTAAAACAGTACAGATTTGGTTGAATAGAAATGTGAGGCCTGTTTTTTTTTTGCGCTGTGTGACAGGTATAGGTTTAATCACAGACTTAGACTTCTATCTGCACAGTAGCGTGTGTCTTAGGTTTTTCTGAATGACACTATCAGCACCTTCAATGTAAGATATCCTTTTTGGGATAGATTTTAAGTAGGCCTCATATAGCACAAACTAGTTATTTCGAGAATGGCAAATTTGGGAATAGTTTTTCAACCCAGAACAAAAAGTGTGCTTTTACGGTCACTACAAATAACTTGACCAGCTAAAACAGTACAGATTTGGTTGAATAGAAATGTGAGGCCTGTTTTTTTTTGCGCTGTGTGACAGGTATAGGTTTAATCACAGAATTAGACTTCTATCTGCACGGTAGCGTGTGTCTTAGGTTTTTCTGAATGCCACTATCAGCACCTTCAATGTAAGATATCCTTTTTGGGATAGATTTCAAGTAGGCCTCATATAGCAGAAACTAGTTATTTTGAGAATGGCAAATTTGGGAATAGTTTTTCAACCCAGAACAAAAAATGTGCTTTTACGGTCACTACAAATAACTTGACCAGTTAAAACAGTACAGATTTGGTTGAATAGAAATGTGAGGCCTGTTTTTTTTTTGCGCTGTGTGACAGGTATAGGTTTAATCACAGAATTAGACTTCTATCTGCACAGTAGCGTGTGTCTTAGGTTTTTCTGAATGACACTATCAGCACCTTCAATGTAAGATATCCTTTTTGGGATAGATTTCAAGTAGGCCTCATATAGCAGAATCTAGTTATTTTGAGAATGGCAAATTTGGGAATAGTTTTTCAACCCAGAACAAAAAGTGTGCTTTTACGGTCACTACAAATAACTTGACCAGCTAAAACAGTACAGATTTGGTTGAATAGAAATGTGAGGCCTGTTTTTTTTTTTGCGCTGTGTGACAGGTATAGGTTTAATCACAGAATTAGACTTCTATCTGCACGGTAGCGTGTGTCTTAGGTTTTTCTGAATGCTACTATCAGCACCTTCAATGTAAGATATCCTTTTTGGGATAGATTTCAAGTAGGCCTCATATAGCAGAAACTAGTTATTTTGAGAATGGCAAATTTGGGAATAGTTTTTCAACCCAGAACAAAAAATGTGCTTTTACGGTCACTACAAATAACTTGACCAGCTAAAACAGTACAGATTTGGTTGAATAGAAATGTGAGGCCTGTTTTTTTTTTTGCGCTGTGTGACTGGTATAGGTTTAATCACAGAATTAGACTTCTATCTGCACGGTAGCGTGTGTCTTAGGTTTTTCTGAATGACACTATCAGCACCTTCAATGTAAGATATCCTTTTTGGGATAGATTTCAAGTAGGCCTCATATATCAGAAACTAGTTATTTTGAGAATGGCAAATTTGGGAATAGTTTTTCAACCCAGAACAAAAAGTGTGCTTTTACGGTCACTACAAATAACTTGACCAGCTAAAACAGTACAAATTTGGTTTTATAGAAATGTCAGGTCTATTTTTTAGGCACTGGGTGACAGGCTCAACTTGCCCCTGATGTAGTATATGGCCAAAAAATAACCACACTGTTGATGGTTAAATGCACTTGGGTGACACAGGCTCAGTCTGCAGCTGATGTAGTATATGGCCAAAAAATAACCAGACTGTTGATGGTTAAATGCACTTCGGTGACACAGGCTCAGCCTGCAGCTGATGTAGGATATAGCACAAAATAACCACACTATTGATGGTTAAATACACTTGGTGATAGCTTGTGCTGGCGCACCACAAGCCACAAAATGGCCGCCGATCACCCCAGAAAAAAATGATCTAAAAACGCTCTGGGCAGCCTCAAAAAAGTGAGCAAGTCGATATTAGCACTTCAATGATCCACAGTTGCAGATCGATCACAGAATGAAGTCTTTTGGAGGAGTTAATCTGCCTAATCTCGCCCTAACTTCGCAGCTGCAACCTTTCCCTATGCTTGAATCAGCAGAGTGACGTGCAGCGCTACGTGACCCAAGCTTATATAGAGGCTGGGTCACATGCTGCACTGGCCAATCACAGCCATGCCAATAGTAGGCAAGGCTGTGATGGCCTCTTGGGGCAAGTAGTATGATGCTTGTTGATTGGCTGCTTTGCAGCCTTTCAAAAAGCGCCAAGAAAGCGCCGAACACCGAACCCGAACCCGGACTTTTACGAAAATGTTCGGGTTCGGGTCCGTGTCACGGACACCCCAAAATTCGGTACGAACCCGAACTATACAGTTTGGGTTCGCTCATCCCTAATAGTGACATAAAACTGTCAGTATGATTCTGTAGAAATAAGGTCATGCAGAGGCACATAGCATTATAAATCAGTATAATGCCGTGCGCTGCTGCAAGTCCAGAGCAGAGGATCACACTCACACACGGAGCGTAATTTCCGCAATGGTCTAGCTCAGGTTAAACAGCCCTTAGAGGTACGCCACTGTTCATGACGTATCCTTAGGCTCAGTCATCAATATCAAAATCTTGGACAACCTCTTTAATTTTCATTAACAGCGTTAAATAAACTAGTTTCTTAGATTGTGTAGCCACATGAATTCCACGGTAATCTTTAGGCTAAAGATTATTATTAATAATTATTATTTTAGTAACAATCCCTAGCATAGTATTATTACACAGGATTTTTTAAACTATTTATTTCTAACTATTTTTGAGTGAATTACACTCCCAAATTATCTTGTAGCGTGGATGTGTGAATCACAAGAAGTAAATTTTACATAGAATGAAATCAAATTTTTTCAGTCTCATATCATAGAAATATCAAGGACATTCAATACAGAAAAAATGAAATAAAACTTCCCAGCCTCTGTGTGAGTGAATGTTCTTTCACTTCAAAGAACGTAGAGAAGAGGAATAATGATTCATTACCTGGCTGATGTGAGAGACATGCTATCCTTTCCCTTCTGTTTGATTATGCGGAGGAGCTGACTAGTGGATAAACAGTGACAGTATAATAATAACCCTAGAAAACATCAGACAGTTGTGTTGATTGTTGTCATTCAAGTCAATCAACCACCTGTGCAAGCTGTTTGTCTCTGCAAGGCTCCAAACCTATTTTAATTAAAAGCATTGGCTTTTTTCCTAGTTTAATTTAAGTCACAATGGCAGAATATCTGGCCACATCTTCTCACTGATGTCTAACAAGGCATTGAAAAGATGTATTAGCAACATCACAATTTACTTCCTCCTTTTTGACGTTTCAAGAGTAATTTTATGACATTTTTCTTCTTTACCATCATATCTCTGCCTCTTTCTGTCATCTTTTGACATATTCAGCTGAAATTGAAATCTACCATTAAGACAAATATAATAAAGCTAAAAACTTCCATCTATATCAGAATGGATATTGGGGGGGGGGGAACACATTTTGATAATTTCACTTGTTTTAGGGCTTAAGACATTAAAGAGGTTATCCAGGAAATTATAATGATGACCTATCCTCAGGATAGGTCATTATTATCACATTGGCAGTCCCAGCACCCCCACCAATCAGCTGTTTCAGGGAACTGCCATCTTACCGGAGCTCTGGCAAGGGCAGCCAGCTCTTGGCAGCTTTCCAAGCACAGCGTTGTACATTGTACAATGGCTATGCTTGGTATTGCAGCTCAGCCCCATTGACTTCAACTAGGCCATGTGACCGATATACGGTGACGTCACTGACCTAGGAAATCGCTGCGGTGCTCATGGACTGCCCGGCCTCTTCTAACAGGGGATCGGCAGAGAAAGACCCTTGCCTATCTGATATTGATAGTCTATCCCGAGGATAGGTCATCAATAATATTTCCAGGATAACCCCTTTAATTGCAGCAGAAAATGTAATCCCCAGCTATAGATAAATGGAGTTAGGGATAAATATTCCTACATTTCTTTCATAAAATACATGATATACTGCAATTATATTCTAATGAAGGAACATATTCAACAGTTAGGACTATTTTACACTTCAGCAATTTGGACAAGAACTCATCAGGAGTGGAGGCTACACAGAGAAAAGGTATATTGGAAAAATTTGTTTTTGACCCGCATCTGGTTTTGGCTCATGATTAGAGTTGAGCGAACACCTGGATGTTCGGGTTCGACGAGTTCGGCCGAACTTTCGAAAAATGTTCGGGTTCGGGATCCGAACTCGACCCGAACTTCATCCCGAACCCGAACCCCATAGAAGTCAATGGGGACCCGAACTTTTGGGCACTAAAAAGGCTGTAAAACACACCCGGAAAGGGCTAGAGGGCTGCAAAAGGCAGCAAAATGTAGTTAAATCCCCTGCAAACAAATGTAGATAGGGAAATGATGAGTTAACATAAAATAAATAAAAATTAAACAATATTAATTGGAGTGAGGTCCCATAGCACAGAATCAGGCTTCAAGTCACCCACCAATGGAGAAGGTCACTTACTATTATTTTGACCACAGCACCCAGACAAAGGAGAGAGGTCCCACAGCAGAGAACCAGGCATCATATCACCCACCACAGGAGTAGGCCACCATTTAGTTACTTTGACCCCTACACCCAGACGGAGGAGAGAGGTTACACAGCAGAGAATCAGGCATTTAGATCACCCACCACAGGAGTAGGCCACCATTGAATCAGACCCCGGCAACCATGTCAGATGGCACAAGCATAAGCTTTATATCAATCAGCACAGGAGAAGGCGACTTTGACAGACTTTTACCCCTACACCCGGACGGAGGAGAGAGGTTTCAAAGCAGAGAATCAGGCATTTAGATCACCCACCACAGGAGTAGGCCCCAATTTAATGGGACCCCGGCAACCATGTCAGATGGCACAACCATCAGCTTCATATCAATCAGCACAGGAGAAGGCGACTTTGAAAGACTTTGACCCCTTCACCCAGACGGAGGAGAGAGGTTTCACAGCAGAGAATCAGGCATTTAGATCACCCACCACAGGAGTAGGCCCCCATTGAATCAGACCCTGGCAACCATGTCAGATGGCACAACCATCAGCTTTATATCAATCAGCACAGGAGAAGGCGACTTTGAAAGACTTTGACCCCTACACCCAGATGGAGGAGAGAGGTTTCACAGCAGAGAATAAGGCATCATATCAACCACCACAGGAGAAGCCACCATTTAGTTACTTTGACCCCTGCACCCAGGAAGAGGAGAGAGGCACCACAGCACATATTCTGGCATCATATCAGCCACCACAGGAGAAGCCACCATTGAGTTACTTTGACCCCCGCACCCAGGAAGAGGAGAGAGGCACCACAGCACATATTCTGGCATCATATCAGCCACCACAGGAGAAGCCACCATTGAGTTACTTTGACCCCTGCACCCAGGAAGAGGAGAGAGGCCCCACAGCACATATTCTGGCATCATATCAGCCACCACAGGAGAAGCCACCATTTAGTTACTTTGACCCCTTCACCCAAACAGAGGAGAGAGGTTCCACATCAGAGAATCAGGCATCATATCAACCACCACAGGAGTAGGCCACAATTTAATGGGACCCCGGCAACCATGTCAGATGGCACAACCATCAGCTTCATATCAATCAGCACAGGAGAAGGCGACTTTGAAAGACTTTGACCCCTACACCCAGACGGAGGAGAGAGGTTTCACAGCAGAGAATCAGGCATTTAGATCACCCACCACAGGAGTAGGCCCCCATTGAATCAGACCCTGGCAACCATGTCAGATGGCACAACCATCAGCTTTATATCAATCAGCACAGGAGAAGGCGACTTTGAAAGACTTTGACCCCTACACCCAGATGGAGGAGAGAGGTTTCACAGCAGAGAATCAGGCATCATATCAACCACCACAGGAGAAGCCACCATTTAGTTACTTTGACCCCTGCACCCAGGAAGAGGAGAGAGGCACCACAGCACATATTCTGGCATCATATCAGCCACCACAGGAGAAGCCACCATTGAGTTACTTTGACCCCCGCACCCAGGAAGAGGAGAGAGGCACCACAGCACATATTCTGGCATCATATCAGCCACCACAGGAGAAGCCACCATTGAGTTACTTTGACCCCCGCACCCAGGAAGAGGAGAGAGGCACCACAGCACATATTCTGGCATCATATCAGCCACCACAGGAGAAGCCACCATTGAGTTACTTTGACCCCTGCACCCAGGAAGAGGAGAGAGGCCCCACAGCACATATTCTGGCATCATATCAGCCACCACAGGAGAAGCCACCATTTAGTTACTTTGACCCCTTCACCCAAACAGAGGAGAGAGGTTCCACATCAGAGAATCAGGCATCATATCAACCACCACAGGAGTAGGCCACAATTTAATGGGACCCCGGCAACCATGTCAGATGGCACAACCATCAGCTTCATATCAATCAGCACAGGAGAAGGCGACTTTGAAAGACTTTGACCCCTACACCCAGACGGAGGAGAGAGGTTTCACAGCAGAGAATCAGGCATTTAGATCACCCACCACAGGAGTAGGCCCCCATTGAATCAGACCCTGGCAACCATGTCAGATGGCACAACCATCAGCTTTATATCAATCAGCACAGGAGAAGGCGACTTTGAAAGACTTTGACCCCTACACCCAGATGGAGGAGAGAGGTTTCACAGCAGAGAATCAGGCATCATATCAACCACCACAGGAGAAGCCACCATTTAGTTACTTTGACCCCTGCACCCAGGAAGAGGAGAGAGGCACCACAGCACATATTCTGGCATCATATCAGCCACCACAGGAGAAGCCACCATTGAGTTACTTTGACCCCCGCACCCAGGAAGAGGAGAGAGGCACCACAGCACATATTCTGGCATCATATCAGCCACCACAGGAGAAGCCACCATTGAGTTACTTTGACCCCCGCACCCAGGAAGAGGAGAGAGGCACCACAGCACATATTCTGGCATCATATCAGCCACCACAGGAGAAGCCACCATTGAGTTACTTTGACCCCTGCACCCAGGAAGAGGAGAGAGGCCCCACAGCACATATTCTGGCATCATATCAGCCACCACAGGAGAAGCCACCATTTAGTTACTTTGACCCCTTCACCCAAACAGAGGAGAGAGGTTCCACATCAGAGAATCAGGCATCATATCAACCACCACAGGAGTAGGCCACAATTTAATGGGACCCCGGCAACCATGTCAGATGGCACAACCATCAGCTTCATATCAATCAGCACAGGAGAAGGCGACTTTGAAAGACTTTGACCCCTA
This sequence comes from Bufo bufo, assembly GCF_905171765.1. Classification (NCBI taxonomy): domain Eukaryota; kingdom Metazoa; phylum Chordata; class Amphibia; order Anura; family Bufonidae; genus Bufo; species Bufo bufo. The sequence goes on along the minus strand of NC_053389.1, from coordinate 358,149,675 downwards.
CACCCAGACGGAGGAGAGAGGTTTCACAGCAGAGAATCAGGCATTTAGATCACCCACCACAGGAGTAGGCCCCCATTGAATCAGACCCTGGCAACCATGTCAGATGGCACAACCATCAGCTTTATATCAATCAGCACAGGAGAAGGCGACTTTGAAAGACTTTGACCCCTACACCCAGATGGAGGAGAGAGGTTTCACAGCAGAGAATCAGGCATCATATCAACCACCACAGGAGAAGCCACCATTTAGTTACTTTGACCCCTGCACCCAGGAAGAGGAGAGAGGCACCACAGCACATATTCTGGCATCATATCAGCCACCACAGGAGAAGCCACCATTGAGTTACTTTGACCCCCGCACCCAGGAAGAGGAGAGAGGCACCACAGCACATATTCTGGCATCATATCAGCCACCACAGGAGAAGCCACCATTGAGTTACTTTGACCCCCGCACCCAGGAAGAGGAGAGAGGCACCACAGCACATATTCTGGCATCATATCAGCCACCACAGGAGAAGCCACCATTGAGTTACTTTGACCCCTGCACCCAGGAAGAGGAGAGAGGCCCCACAGCACATATTCTGGCATCATATCAGCCACCACAGGAGAAGCCACCATTTAGTTACTTTGACCCCTTCACCCAAACAGAGGAGAGAGGTTCCACATCAGAGAATCAGGCATCATATCAACCACCACAGGAGTAGGCCACAATTTAATGGGACCCCGGCAACCATGTCAGATGGCACAACCATCAGCTTCATATCAATCAGCACAGGAGAAGGCGACTTTGAAAGACTTTGACCCCTACACCCAGACGGAGGAGAGAGGTTTCACAGCAGAGAATCAGGCATTTAGATCACCCACCACAGGAGTAGGCCCCCATTGAATCAGACCCTGGCAACCATGTCAGATGGCACAACCATCAGCTTTATATCAATCAGCACAGGAGAAGGCGACTTTGAAAGACTTTGACCCCTACACCCAGATGGAGGAGAGAGGTTTCACAACAGAGAATCAGGCATCATATCAACCACCACAGGAGAAGCCACCATTTAGTTACTTTGACCCCTGCACCCAGGAAGAGGAGAGAGGCACCACAGCACATATTCTGGCATCATATCAGCCACCACAGGAGAAGCCACCATTGAGTTACTTTGACCCCCGCACCCAGGAAGAGGAGAGAGGCACCACAGCACATATTCTGGCATCATATCAGCCACCACAGGAGAAGCCACCATTGAGTTACTTTGACCCCCGCACCCAGGAAGAGGAGAGAGGCACCACAGCACATATTCTGGCATCATATCAGCCACCACAGGAGAAGCCACCATTGAGTTACTTTGACCCCTGCACCCAGGAAGAGGAGAGAGGCCCCACAGCACATATTCTGGCATCATATCAGCCACCACAGGAGAAGCCACCATTTAGTTACTTTGACCCCTGCACCCAGGAAGAGGAGAGAGGCACCACAGCACATATTCTGGCATCATATCAGCCACCACAGGAGAAGCCACCATTGAGTTACTTTGACCCCCGCACCCAGGAAGAGGAGAGAGGCACCACAGCACATATTCAGGCATCATATCACACACCACAGGAGAAGGCCTCTTTCAGTGATTTAGGCCTTTGGACCCAGACAGAGGAGAGAGGCACCACAGCACATATTCTGGCATCATATCAGCCACCACAGGAGAAGCCACCATTGAGTTACTTTGACCCCTGCACCCAGGAAGAGGAGAGAGGCCCCACAGCACATATTCTGGCATCATATCACACACCACAGGAGAAGGCCTCTTTCAGTGATTTAGGCCTTTGGACCCAGACAGAGGAGAGAGGTCAGAGATTAGCTTCATATCCCCCAGCACAGCAGAAGACCGCTTTATTTGACTTAGGCCTCAGCACCCAGACAGAAGACAGAGGTAGCATGGCAGAGGTTATGGCTTCATGTCACCCGTTAGTTTAACCGGCCACTTTCATCTGGTTAGGCCCCGGCGCCCAGACAGAGAAGAGTTTCATTCAACAACTGTGGGTTTCATAAAATTTGTATCAAATAAAGAAGTGGCCCGTAGCACAACAAGACATGTTTTAGGCAGTTAATAAGGACTACTCTGCACAAGGGAGGGACAGGTCCTGTGGGATCCATGCCTGGTTCATCTTTATGAAGGTCAGCTTGTCCACGTTGGCTGTGGACAGGCGGCTGCGCTTGTCAGTAATGACGCCCCCTGCCGTGCTGAATACGCGTTCAGATAAAACGCTGGCCGCCGGGCAGGAAAGCACCTCCAAGGCATAACATGCTAACTCTGGCCACGTGGACAATTTCGAAACCCAGTAGTTGAATGGGGCCGAACCATCCGTCAGGATGTGGAGGGGTGTGCAGACATACTGTTCAACCATGTTAGTGAAATGCTGCCTCCTGCTAACACGTTCCGTATCAGGTGTCGGTGCAGATAGCTGTGGCGTGGAGACAAAACTTTTCCACATTTCTGCCATGCTAACCCTGCCCTCAGATGAGCTGGCCGTGACACAGCTGCGTTGGCGACCTCTTGCCACTCCTCTGCCTTCACCTTCCACCTGTTCCCCTGTGACATGTGGGAATGCTCTCAAGAGCGCCTCTATCAGCGTGCGCTTGTACTCGCGCATCTTACGGTCGTGCCCAGTTCAGGAATTAAAGTGGGCACATTGTCTTTATACCGGGGATCCAGCAGGGTGGCCACCCAGTAGTCTGCACACGTTAAAACGTGGGCAACTCTGCTGTCGTTGCGCAGGCATTGGAGCATATATTCGCTCATGTGGGCCAGGCTACCCATGGGTAAGGACAAGCTGTCCTCTGTGGGAGGCGTATCGTCATCGTCCACCGTATCCCCCCAGCCACGCACCAGTGATGGGCCTGGGCTGCCACCCCGCTGTGAACTTGCGTCATCCTCGTACCCCTCCACCTCCTCCTCCTCATCCTCCTCGTCCTCCAGTACAGTGCCTTGGCTGGCGACTTGTGAACCTGTCCTCTGCTGCTTAAACAAACCTCCCTCTGAGCCACTTCGAACAGACTGGCCCGAAAGTGTTAGAAACGAGCCCTCATCCTCCTCCACCTGGGCCACCTCCTCTAACATCATTACCCTAAGTGTTTTCTCAAGGAGACATAGAAGTGGTATTGTAACGCTGATAACAGTGTCATCGCCACTGGCCATGTTGGTGGAGTACTCGAAACAGCGCAGCAGGGCACACAGGTCTCGCATGGAGGCCCAATCATTGGTGGTGAAGTGGTGCTGTTCGGCAGTACGACTGACGCGAGCGTGCTGCAGCTGAAACTCCACTATGGCCTGCTGCTGCTCGCACAGTCTCTCCAGCATGTGCAAGGTGGAGTTCCACCGGGTGGGCACGTCGCATATGAGGCGGTGAGCGGGAAGGCCGAAGTTCCGCTGTAGCGCAGACAGGCGAGCAGCGGCAGGATGTGAACGGCGGAAGCGCGCACAGACGGCCCGCACTTTATGCAGCAGCTCTGACATGTTGGGGTAGTGGTGAATGAACCTCTGCACCACCAAGTTCAGCACATGCGCCAGGCAAGGGATGTGTGTCAAACCGGCTAGTCCCAGAGCTGCCACGAGATTTCGCCCATTATCGCATACCACCAGGCCTGGCTTGAGGCCCACCGGCAGAAACCACTCGTCGGTCTGTTGTTCAATACCCCGCCACAACTCCTGTGCGGTGTGGGGCCTGTCCCCCAAACATATGAGTTTCAGAATGGCCTGCTGACGTTTACCCCGGGCTGTGCTGAAGTTGGTGGTGAAGGTGTGTGGCTGACCGGATGAGCTGGTGGAAGCAGTGGAGGAGGAAGCCGAGTAGGAGGAGGAGGCTACAGGAGGCAGAGAATGATGCCCTGCGATCCTAGGGGGCGGAAGGACGTGCGCCAAGGAACTGTCCGCCGGGGGCCCAGCCGCCACTACATTCATCCAGTGTGCAGTTAGTGAGATATAGCGTCCCTGGCCGTGCTTACTGGTCCACGTATCTGTGGTTAGGTGGACCTTGCCACAAATGGCGTTGCGCAGTGCACACTTGATTTTATCGGACACTTGCATGTGCAGGGAAGGCACGGCTGTCTTGGAGAAGTAGTGGCGGCTGGGAACCACATACTGCGGGACAGCCATGGCCATCAGCTTTTTGAAGCTGTCTGTGTCCACCAGCCGGAATGACAGCATTTCAAAGGCCAGCAGTTTAGAAATGCTGGCGTTCAGGCCAAGGGCTCGAGGGTGACTCGGGGGGAATTTGCGCTTCCTCTCTAAGGTTTGAGATATTGAGAGCTGAACGCTGCTGTGTGATATAGTGGAGACGCTAGTTGACGGTGGCGGTGGTGGTGGTGTCGGTGGCACATCCTCTGTTTGCTGCTCGGCAGGTGGCAAAATTCCTCTCGAGGCGGAAGCCGAGGCAGCAGCGGTAGAGGGAGCAGGGGGAGCCTCAGCGAGTGCCTGGTTTTTAAGGTGTGTACCCCACTGCAGTTCATGCTTTGCATGTAGATGCCTGGTCATGCAGGTTGTGCTGAGGTTCAGAACGTTAATGCCTCGCCTCAGGCTCTGATGGCAGAGCGTGCAAGTCACTCGGGTCTTGTCGGTAGGACATTGTTTAAAGAAGTGCCATGCCAGGGAACTCTTTGAAGCTGCCTTTGTGGGGCTGGGTCCCTGTTGGCGATGTCCAGTAGCAGGCGAACTCTGGGGGCGGCGGCTCGTCTGCTTTGGCCCCCTGCTCCCTCTTTGGCTTCGCTGTTGTCTCGGTCTCACCACTACCTCTTCCTCTGAACTGTGAAAGTCATCGCCACGACCTTCAGTCCATGTGGGGTCTAAGACCTCATCGTCCTCTGCATCGTCTTCCACCCAGTCTCCCTCCCTGACCTCCTCCTGTTCAGTCTGCACACTGCAAAAAGACGCGGCAGTGGGCACCTGTGTTTCGTCATCATCAGAGAGTCGGTGACTCTGCTGTGGTGGTATTCCCATGTCCTCTTCATCTGGAGACATAAGTGGTTGTGCGTCAGTGCATGGTATGTCTTCCTCCACTGGGGAAGGGCTAGGTGGACGCCCCTGGGAAACCCTGGAAGCAGAGTCTTCAAACAGAAGAAGAGACTGCTGCATAACTTGTGGCTCAGACCGTTTCCCTGATATGCTTGGGGGTGATGTGACAGACTGATGGGCTTGGTTTTCAGGTGCCACCTGTGCGCTTTCCGCAGAAGACTGGGTGGAAGACCATGTGGTGAACGTGCTGGAAGCACTGTCGGCCACCTAATCGATTAATGCCTGTACCTGCTCAGGCCTTACCATCCTAAGAGCGGCATTGTGCCCCACGAGATATTGCGGTACATTCTGCCGGCTAGTTGAGGGAGTTCGTTCCCTACTGTGTGCGCCTGGGGCCGAACGGCCACGTCCTCTACCAGCAACAGAGGCTCCACGGACACCACCACGACCGCGTCCTCGTCCCTTAATAGTATTTTTCTTCATTGTTGCGATTCAACTCGCACCACAATGAAATATATTATTTTTTATAAGCAAAATCCCCTCACTGGAATACTTTCAGTCTTTTGACTGTATGGATTACAGATGGAATGACTGTTATATGTGAGTACCGCTTTCTTTGACAGATTCTAGTATGGGTACATATATGTTTTCCCAACCCCAGCACATTAGTTTGCTAATTCCAGATGTATGAAACGCAGGCCTAACTGTATCTAGTATATTGAACGCCAGATAAACTAACTTGGCCTTTTTTAAATAAAAAAAATTCCCTCACTGGAATACTTTCAGTCTTTTGACTGTATGGATTACAGATGGAATGACTGTTATATGTGAGTACCGCTTTCTTTGACAGATTCTAGTATGGGTACATATATGTTTTCCCAACCCCAGCAAATTAGTTTGCTAATTCCAGATGTATGAAACGCAGGCCTAACTGTATCTAGTATATTGAACGCCAGATAAACTAACTTGGCCTTTTTTAAATAAAAAAAATTCCCTCACTGGAATACTTTCAGTCTTTTGACTGTATGGATTACAGATGGAATGACTGTTATATGTGAGTACCGCTTTCTTTGACAGATTCTAGTATGGGTACATATATGTTTTCCCAACCCCAGCACATTAGTTTGCTAATTCCAGATGTATGAAACGCAGGCCTAACTGTTTCTAGTATATTAAACGCCAGATAAACTAACTTGGCCTTTTTTAAATAAAAAAAAAATTCCCTCACTGGAATACTTTCAGTCTTTTGACTGTATGGATTACAGATAGAATGACTGTTATATGTGAGTACCGCTTTCTTTGACAGATTCTAGTATGGGTACATATACAGTGGGATGCGAAAGTTTGGGCAACCTTGTTAATCGTCATGATTTTCCTGTATAAATCGTTGGTTGTTACGATAAAAAATGTCAGTTAAATATATCATATAGGAGACACACACAGTGATATTTGAGAAGTGAAATGAAGTTTATTGGATTTACAGAAAGTGTGCTATAATTGTTTAAACAAAATTAGGCAGGTGCATAAATTTGGGCACTGTTGTCATTTTATTGATTCCAAAACCTTTAGAACTAATTATTGGAACTCAAATTGGCTTGGTAAGCTCAGTGACCCCTGACCTACATACACAGGTGAATCCAATTATGAGAAAGAGTATTTAAGGGGGTCAATTGTAAGTTTCCCTCCTCTTTTAATTTTCTCTGAAGAGTAGCAACATGGGGGTCTCAAGACAACTCTCAAATGACCTGAAGACAAAGATTGTTCACCATCATGGTTTAGGGGAAGGATACAGAAAGCTGTCTCAGAGATTTCAGCTGTCTGTTTCCACAGTTAGGAACATATTGAGGAAATGGAAGACCACAGGCTCAGTTCAAGTTACGGCTCGAAGTGGCAGACCAAGAAAAATCTCGGATAGACAGAAGCGACAAATGGTGAGAACAGTCAGAGTCAACCCACAGAGCAGCACCAAAGACCTACAACATCATCTTGCTGCAGATGGAGTCACTGTGCATCGTTCAACCATTCGGCGCACTTTACACAAGGAGATGCTGTATGCGAGAGTGATGCAGAGGAAGCCTTTTCTCCGCCCACAGCACAAAAAGTGCCGCTTGAGGTGGGCTAAAGCACATTTGGACAAGCCAGCTTCATTTTGGAATAAGGTGCTGTGGACTGATGAAACTAAAATTGAGTTATTTGGCCATAACAAGGGGCGTTATGCATGGAGGAAAAAGAACACAGCATTCCAAGAAAAACAGCTGCTACCTACAGTAAAATATGGTGGTGGTTCCATCATGCTGTGGGGCTGTGTGGCCAGTGCAGAGACTGGGAATCTTGTCAAAGTTGAGGGACGCATGGATTCCACTCAGTATCAGCAGATTCTGGAGACCAATGTCCAGGAATCAGTGACAAAGCTGAAGCTGCGCCAGGGCTGGATCTTTCAACAAGACAACAACCCTAAACACTGCTCAAAATCCACTAAGGCATTTATGCAGAGGAACAAGTACAACGTTCTGGAATGGCCCTCTCAGTCCCCAGACCTGAATATAATTGAAAATCTGTGGTATGACTTAAAGAGAGCTGTCCATGCTCGGAAGCCATCAAACCTGAATGAACTAAAGATGTTTTGTAAAGAGGAATGGTCTAAAATACCTTCAACCAGAATCCAGACTCTCATTGGAACCTACAGGAAGCGTTTAGAGGCTGTAATTTCTGCAAAAGGAGGATCTACTAAATATTGATTTCATTTCTTTTTTGTGGTGCCCAAATTTATGCACCTGCCTAATTTTGTTTAAACAATTATAGCACACTTTCTGTAAATCCAATAAACTTCATTTCACTTCTCAACTATCACTGTGTGTGTCTCCTATATGATATATTTAACTGACATTTTTTATCGTAACAACCAACGATTTATACAGGAAAATCATGATGATTAACAAGGTTGCCCAAACTTTCGCATCCCACTGTATGTTTTCCCAACCCCAGCACATTAGTTTGCTAATTCCAGATGTATGAAACGCAGGCCTAACTGTATCTAGTATATTGAACGCCAGATAAACTAACTTGGCCTTTTTTAAATAAAAAAAATTCCCTCACTGGAATACTTTCAGTCTTTTGACTGTATGGATTACAGATGGAATGACTGTTATATGTGAGTACCGCTTTCTTTGACAGATTCTAGTATGGGTACATATATGTTTTCCCAACCCCAGCAAATTAGTTTGCTAATTCCAGATGTATGAAACGCAGGCCTAACTGTATCTAGTATATTGAACGCCAGATAAACTAACTTGGCCTTTTTTAAATAAAAAAAATTCCCTCACTGGAATACTTTCAGTCTTTTGACTGTATGGATTACAGATGGAATGACTGTTATATGTGAGTACCGCTTTCTTTGACAGATTCTAGTATGGGTACATATATGTTTTCCCAACCCCAGCACATTAGTTTGCTAATTCCAGATGTATGAAACGCAGGCCTAACTGTATCTAGTATATTGAACGCCAGATAAACTAACTTGGCCTTTTTTAAATAAAAAAAATTCCCTCACTGGAATACTTTCAGTCTTTTGACTGTATGGATTACAGATGGAATGACTGTTATATGTGAGTACCGCTTTCTTTGACAGATTCTAGTATGGGTACATATATGTTTTCCCAACCCCAGCACATTAGTTTGCTAATTCCAGATGTATGAAACGCAGGCCTAACTGTATCTAGTATATTGAACGCCAGATAAACTAACTTGGCCTTTTTTAAATAAAAAAAATTCCCTCACTGGAATACTTTCAGTCTTTTGACTGTATGGATTACAGATGGAATGACTGTTATATGTGAGTACCGCTTTCTTTGACAGATTCTAGTATGGGTACATATATGTTTTCCCAACCCCAGCACATTAGTTTGCTAATTCCAGATGTATGAAACGCAGGCCTAACTGTATCTAGTATATTGAACGCCAGATAAACTAACTTGGCCTTTTTTAAATAAAAAAAATTCCCTCACTGGAATACTTTCAGTCTTTTGACTGTATGGATTACAGATGGAATGACTGTTATATGTGAGTACCGCTTTCTTTGACAGATTCTAGTATGGGTACATATATGTTTTCCCAACCCCAGCACATTAGTTTGCTAATTCCAGATGTATGAAACGCAGGCCTAACTGTATCTAGTATATTGAACGCCAGATAAACTAACTTGGCCTTTTTTAAATAAAAAAAATTCCCTCACTGGAATACTTTCAGTCTTTTGACTGTATGGATTACAGATGGAATGACTGTTATATGTGAGTACCGCTTTCTTTGACAGATTCTAGTATGGGTACATATATGTTTTCCCAACCCCAGCACATTAGTTTGCTAATTCCAGATGTATGAAACGCAGGCCTAACTGTATCTAGTATATTGAACGCCAGATAAACTAACTTGGCCTTTTTTAAATAAAAAAAATTCCCTCACTGGAATACTTTCAGTCTTTTGACTGTATGGATTACAGATGGAATGACTGTTATATGTGAGTACCGCTTTCTTTGACAGATTCTAGTATGGGTACATATATGTTTTCCCAACCCCAGCACATTAGTTTGCTAATTCCAGATGTATGAAACGCAGGCCTAACTGTATCTAGTATATTGAACGCCAGATAAACTAACTTGGCCTTTTTTAAATAAAAAAAATTCCCTCACTGGAATACTTTCAGTCTTTTGACTGTATGGATTACAGATGGAATGACTGTTATATGTGAGTACCGCTTTCTTTGACAGATTCTAGTATGGGTACATATATGTTTTCCCAACCCCAGCACATTAGTTTGCTAATTCCAGATGTATGAAACGCAGGCCTAACTGTATCTAGTATATTGAACGCCAGATAAACTAACTTGGCCTTTTTTAAATAAAAAAAATTCCCTCACTGGAATACTTTCAGTCTTTTGACTGTATGGATTACAGATGGAATGACTGTTATATGTGAGTACCGCTTTCTTTGACAGATTCTAGTATGGGTACATATATGTTTTCCCAACCCCAGCACATTAGTTTGCTAATTCCAGATGTATGAAACGCAGGCCTAACTGTATCTAGTATATTGAACGCCAGATAAACTAACTTGGCCTTTTTTAAATAAAAAAAAAATTCCCTCACTGGAATACTTTATGGCTTTTCACTGTATGGATTACAGGTGGACTGGTATTAGTAGGGGTGACACAAGCACACCCAAGTCCCTGATGTAGGATTTCTATGGCACAGACCACTATTACAAGTGATTAATGGACGTTGGGAGAGATTGTGCTGCAGCACTAGTCCCAAGATAGCCGCCGCCTATCAGCCCAGTAACATGTGCCACAAAATGGTCTGCACAACCTTTAAAAAAAATAGCCTTGGACTGTGCTGCTAAATCGCTATTGGTCTGAATCCCAGGTGTAGATGTCTGACTTGTTTGGAGCTTTGGAATGCACACTGTGGCAGCTTCTGCTGCAGCACTACAAGTCGCAAAATGGCGGCCGGCGGTCAGCCCGGGTACATGTGGATGGAAAAATCACTCTGGCCACTCTAAAAATAGCCAATCCCTATCAAAAAAGCAGCTCAGCTGCAGTTGTTCAGATGAATCACAGGTGGAGGAGAGAAATTTGCTTCCAGTTATTCAATTATCCCTGCCTATTCTCGCCCTAGCATCAGCTGCGTCTATCCCTGTTCTATTCACATCGGGAGTGAGCACGTCCCGACGTGCGCACAAGCTTATAAGAGGCTGAGTCACATGCTGCACTTGGCCAATCACAGCCTTGCCAATAGTAGGCATGGCTGCGATGGCATCTTAGGGCAAGTAGTATGATGCATGTTGATTGGCTGCTTTGCAGCCTTTCAAAATGCGCCAAAATACATGCCGAACGACGAACCCGAACCCGAACTTTTACGAAAAAGTTCGGGTTCGGGTCCGTGTCACGAACACCCCAAAATTCGGTACGGACCCGAACTATGCTCGAACTGTTCGCTCAACACTACTCATGATCACTGAAGAAAATCAATGATCAAACACTGACAAAATCACTGAAATATGAACTAGGCCTTACATTAGGAGTGCTCATAACATTCCACAATATAAAGCGTCCTACATATGATCATATCCATGTTGCGGTCCACAAACTATGGATATGGTCCGTGTGCATCCCATACTTTTTTGTGGGCCTCATTGTAAAAATGTCTATTCTTGTCCACAAAACGGATAAGAATAGAAACATAATTTGTGGCACATCCGTGTGCTGTCCACATTTTTGTGGTGCATAGAAATTAAGTGGTCCTCATTTAAAAATATGGTTGTATTAATGCATTTAGGTGTCATGCACATAACTATTTTAGGTAGTACTAGATACACAGTAAACCAATAGGGGAGAAAGTATACTCAAACTATTGAGTCAGCAGAAAGCTAACCCTGAAAGCGTATGAAAATGTGAATACATAAAGCATCAGAAACTGAATCATCAACGAAGAAAAGTATATTGTGCAATAAAATTTTGTCAACAAAATTTTTAAATTGCATACATTGTAAATATACATTCAAATGTGAGACCCATGCATAATAAACTATTGTATAAAAAAGCAGCATAAGTGATGTAATTGAGTCACTTTGTTATATTATAGAACTGCACTATAGTGCAAAATACAGTAGTTAGCAACACAAAACATAAGTCCATATGGTGGCATGGTGGTATCTCAGCTCAAATGGTTGATAGATAGCAGTCAACTACTGGGTAGGACCGCCCACATGACCTCTATGTACATTATATAAAGACCAGAAATTACCAGAAAATATATATCAGTCTGCTCTGTTCCTCCTGCACTATAACAAACAAAGCCCACTGTGACATATATCTGTAACGGTGGCGTACACACACACACACATGGGGGAGGGCAGTGACCACTGCGCTCCACCCTTACCCCTGGCCCTGCCTACTTGCCTCGCAAGTCCTAATGACAGGGAACAACTGGACGGCAATCCCTAGCTTAGAATAAGTGCAGGGATGACAAACAGACAAACAACAGAACGTGAACGGACCGAGTCAATACCAGGAAAGCTGCAAAGTACAAATGGAGCAAGCAGAGAATAGTCAGGAGAAGCCGGGGTCATAAATACCAGGAGAGTCGTGAAGTACAAAAGGAGTCAGCAGAGGATCGTCAGGAGGAGGCCGGGGTCAGATTACCAGGAGAGCAGCAAAGTACACAAGGAGCAGGCAGAGGATGGTCAGGAATTCAGCAGGAGGTAAGTACGCCAGGAAAGACCAAATCACAGGTGGAACCTAAATTAACAGGCAACCTGTGGCCAGCAGGCTGCCTGTATTTATAGTGGGGAGTGAGGGTCACGTGACGGGATCAGCTCGGCGCTCAAGGCAGACTTAGGAGCAGGGAGCCACCCAGCTAGTAAAGCCGCCCTGGGAACGAGGTCAAACACAGATCCTCGCTCCCAAAGCTAAGCAGCAGGTCTGCGGCTAATGGGGGACCAAGTGCACCTTCGGAACCCCGTTACAATATCGGTATGTCACAGTGGTTGATGTAATGTATAGAGCAGGCTGCTGCAGTGAGCCCACTCCATATGTGCCAGGTGCCAGCTGTATAATACAGCAGACACCCGGCTGCAATGACCGGGAATGGTGATCCCGCCGAACACCATCATTTAACCCCTCAGATTTTGTGATAAACACTAATCATGGCTTCTATGAGGCTATGCAGAGGGATGCCGTTCCCTCTGCATTCCAATTAGAGACCCAGCAGTGAAAGTGCAGGGATCTGAATGGTTACCATGGCAACCTGGATGCTGCTGAAGCTTCCCAGGACTGCCATGGTAAGCACCCTGCTAAACTGTGCACAAGGCACAGGTTGGCAGGGAGTACATCAAAATCCGATTCACCCTAATACATTTATAATGGATGAATGGGACAAGGGATAAAAAGTGATATTTAGATTGGAGCAGATGCTCACAGTGATTCAACAAAGGATGGTTGAAGATAAACAGCTTCCACATCTTGTATCAAAAAGAGGCTGGGCACAAGTGGTACTTTATTTAGTAACTATAAAACCATAAAGATTTAGGGCAATAAATCCATAGTGAGGATAAGTCTGGCTAGACTGAATAGTAATATTAATAAATAATAAATAATGAATAATAAATATACAATACAATTATAGAATTAAAATTGTGTAGGTTCTCCAATAGAACCCAATCTATGAGGAATTAATATGTTCTAACCGCAATATATTTTTCGATCAAATGTCACATATACTTGTTTTTCACATAAATTTTCTTGCATTATTACTCTTGTAGCACTATTCTCAGAAAAATTTGCACACAACTTTGTATGTTTCCACGATAGTAAATGTTCGCAATTAAATTGAAATATATTTCTACAACGTCCACCATCAAAATTTGAATGTTGTCAGAACCGTATTGTTCAATTATAGTGTTAAGTTATATTATTCGAATTGAGCTAAACAATCGATTGGACCCCCAACACAGTTATTTTGATTAACCTCTATACAATGTATCTACTCACAAGCCAGGTCGATATGGGCGGAATCCGGTGAATGGTCTGCGGCGTCCCGCGTGGTAGCTACACCAGGTCCCCCACTCTTGCTTACTCACGTGAGTATCGAATTTCACCAGAGGTATGTAGTTAAATCGACAAACTGTTGGTTTTCTGCTGCAATGTCGAGGGTGTCTCGATAGTGATGTTCTTTATCATTCACTTTTAGCGAATGTGAATGTATCTCACTGGTGCCAGTGAGTTCTTTGCGTATTTCCAATTCTCAGGATGACACGAGCTTTAGAATCTGGTTGCGATTTTTCTACCCAGAATACTTGTTGCTGTAAATAACGGTGGTCTTTAAGTTTAGCAGGAGGATCCAAAACCAAACGCGTTTTGGGGCTCTAAGTGGCCCCTTCCTCAGTGCTTAAACTGTCCTTCATATTCCATATACTTATATAGGGAATTTGGAACATACAAAACGTGTGATGGATCTAGCCCACATCAAATAATGGGGTGGATTTAGCCTGGATCCGACATTTCTTATTTCGTTCATATTGTTCCCATGATTGGATTTTTATTTTTAAATTTTCATCAGACATGTTAAACAGGTTACTTGGAATGTATTGCACTAAAAAACTACAAAATATTTTAAAAAAAGCATATGTGATACTGATGCGTTTTCAATAAAAAATCACACAAAACATCACAACGGCATATAAAACATTCTTATCAGTTAATAAAATGCAGAAAATAACCTAAAATTCAATACAATATATAAAACAGTATAAAACTTGACTCCTTCATGTTAATCAAAAAGTAGGTCGAGTAGTTATTGGTTGATAAGGGCTTATACTGTACTGCAATAAGGGGGATGCCACTGTTGGTGAACCCATACCATTAAGTGAGGTAGTATAACAAAATGTTAAAAACATTAAAATTATTAAAATTTGTTAAAATAATGGCTTTTTTGTTTTCTTGGAGATTGACTGTTTTCTCCCTTGAATCGCTTTGAAGTACTTCAATCAAAATAATGATATTGATAAAATAATAATTCCAGATGTTCTCAAGGAGAAATGCACCCACCTTATTACACAACATTTCTCCTTGAGAACATCTGGAATTATTATTTTATCAATATCATTATTTTGATTGAAGTACTTCAAAGCGATTCAAGGGAGAAGATAGTCAATCTCCAAGAAAACAAGAAAGCCATTATTTTACCATATTTTAATAATTTTAATGTTTTTAACATTTTGTTATTTTATATATTTTATTAACTGATAAGTATGTTTTATATGCTAATGTTATGTTTTGTGTAATTTTTTATTGAAAACGCAATGAAAACGCATCAGTATCGCATATGCTTTTTTTTATATTTTGCGTTTTTTAGTGCAATACATTCCAAGTAACCTGTTTAACATGTCTGATAAAAATTTAAAAAGAAAAATCCAATCATGGGAGCAATATGAACAAAATAAGAAATGTCGGATCCAGGCAAAATCCACCCCATTATTTGATGTGGGCTAGATCCATTGCACGTTTTGTATGTTCCAAATTCCCTATATAAGGATATGGAATATGAAGGACAGTTTAACCACTGAGGAAGGGTTCACTTAGGGCCCGGAAACGCGTTTGGTTTTGGATCCTCCTGCTAAACAACAAGTTTTAGCAACAAGTTTCTGGGTAGAAAAATCGCAACCAGATTCGAAAGCTCGTGTCATCCTGAGAACCGGAATTACGCAAAGAAGTCACTGGCACCAGTGAGATACATTCACATTTGCTAAAAGTGGATGATAAAGAACATCACAATCGAGACGCCCTCGACATTGCAGCAGTTTGTCAATTTACTACATACCTCTGGTAAAATTCGATACTCATGTTAGTAAGCAAGAGTGGGGGACCTGGTGTAGCTACCACGCAGGACGCCGCAGACCATTCACCGGATTCCGCCTATATCGACCTGGCTTGTGAGTAGATGCATTGCATAGAGGTTAATCAAAATAACTGTGTTGGGGGTCCAATCGATTGTTTAGCTCGATTCGAATAATATAAATTAACACTATAATTGAACGATACGGTTCTGACAACATTCAAATTTTGATGGTTGTAGAAATATATTCGAATTTAATTGCGAACATTTACTATCGTGGAAACATACAAAGTTGTATGCAAATTTTTATGCGAATATAGCTACAATAGTACTAATGCAAGAAAATTTATGTGAAAAACAAGTATATGTAACATTTGATCGAAAATTATATTGCAGTTAGAACATATTAATTCCTCATAGATTGGGTTCTACTGGAGAACCTACACAATTTTAATTCTATAATTGTATCGTATATTTATTATTCATTATTTATTATTTATTAATATCACTTTTCAGTCTGGCCAGACTTATCCTCACTATGGATTTATTGCCCCAAATCTTTATGGTTTTATAGTTACTAAATAAAGTACCACTTACTCCAGCTATAACGAGTGCCCAGCCTCTATTTGATACATTTTAGCATTTATAGATTGGGTGAATCTGTTGGCTGAGAGCACCCATCCGGGGAACCTGACGCAGTAGTGCTACCTATTTTGATTTTTCAATCTATTAGCTTCCACATCTTGCTTGCCGATGGAATCCTACACAGATTAAGTCACATGGAGAAGCACGAGAAGCTATGAGCGGAGGAGAAGGAAGAGTTGGTGATGTAGAGAGTCATGAAGTTTTCCCAGGAAGAGCTAGGGGATGAGACTGAAACTTTTTATGACAGATGTGAAGTTGCTGCTACTACGGATTATAGCTTAGGCTGTATTTCAACAGCTAGTTTACGCTTTTTCCTCCCCCACATTGATTGTTAAAACTTCACCTTTATTTTTGTACTTAATAAAACCTACTATATCAATGAGAACCTATAGTTAAAACTTCCAGGGTGAGCTCTAATCTCATCTTGAATAGCGTCTGTGGCTGCCCACTCACACTGATGCCTCTATTCTAATATCCTATTAGCTATATTCATTCTCATAGCACTCACTTCCTGGACTAAAACTGTAACTTAGAATCTGCCCCCCGACATGTTTCGCCGAGTACCGGCGTCTTCAGGGGCTGGGCAGTCTATGACTCCAAGTAACGAGGACTTGATCTTTTAATACCTCTGTTCATGACGTCATTCGTAGTGGGCCAATATTCATCACTTTCTCTCAGTCATTCTCCCTTGCCTATCTATTCTTCCCCACTATTGGTTGGTCCTAGTGATGCTTAGTTCCCGTTCTCTCCCGCCCGATCTTGCGCATGCGCCAGAACTTAAAGTTCTCCACTTCATTCTATGCATATTACAGAATAGTCTTCCTTCAATACTGCGCGTGCGCCAGATCTTGAAACATTTCCAGCTTCCCTTTGTCCATTGTGCATGCGTGAAGATTTGATCTCTCTATTTTTAAGGTCGCTTGCCTCTGCACATGTTCTTGCATTGTCTGTTCCTACTGCGATTGCGCTTGAACTTCGTTTTTACAGACTCATCCCTTCACCTGCTGATGCGTATGTATTAGCACTCAGTTTAATTTGCGTTCTTTCCTTAGCGCTTGCGCTAGATCTTAGGCATTTGAGCTTCATTTGCTTATTGCACATGTATTGGGACTTAGGTTCTCTTCCCATGAAGCCCACTTCTAATACATGTGCTTTTGAGTCTGATACAGTAGTACGGTTACTTATTCCTACTGCACTTACACTTAATCTTATCTCGGAACATGATATACCAGTCCAATCACTATTACCATATGGTATAACTGGGGACAGTTTTTTCTGCTATTTATTTAGGTCATTCTTAATGGGGGCCCACTACTTATGAGATGATGTAACTTTATTCACTATCAGGACAACCTATTTTGATCCTATATATGATACAATTCCTCTTTTAGTTTCTCCTTTGATATATACATCTGTAATCCTATTCCATTTCCATCAGATTAAATCTTTTCCACTCTATTCATTTATTTAATTATCTGTCATATATATGCATTAAGCATTTGGGATCTTTTAAATAAATGAAGAGTAAGTGAACCATTCATTAAGGCCTTTTAGGCCTAAGCTTTGCAAGCGATAGATCCAGCGGGTTTCTTCTTGTAGGAGTCTTCTATCAATGTCTCCTTGTCTGGGTCCTTTTTTGATCTTCTGAATCCCCCAGACTTTAAGTTTGGTCACATTGCCTCGATGTTGTTCTATCATATGCCTAGAGAGTAGTGTATCCGCCCCTGTATTAATTTTACTAAAATGTCCAGAAAGTCTCCTTCTCAACTCTTGGGTGGTCTTGCCGACATAGATTTTAGGGCAGTCACACTTTATTGCATATACCACTCCTGTGGTCTTGCAGTTAATATACTCTCTTATCTGGTAATGTTTACCATCTACTGGATTGATAAATTCCTTTAGGGATATGATCCCTTAGTACTCAACCAAGTGGTGGTGACTGGTGTCTTCTCTTGCTGGAAATGGCTATGTACTAGCATGTCTTTCAGGTTTTTCCCTCGCCTATATGTTATTGCCGGATTAGGGGGGCTTACTTCTCTTAGATCTTCATCTGTTTTCAGAATATGTCAGTATCGGTCAAAAGTTTTATATACTCGTTCGTGTTGAACGTCAAAAGGTACCACTACAACGTATGGTCAATTTTTCTTCCTGCTTCTTCCTGCTGCTAAGCAGGGTACTCCTATCTGTCTTCTTTGCTCTGTTGTATGCCTTAAAAAGGCTTTTTTCGGATACCCCCTAGCCAGGAACCTCCGATAGAGGAGGGCACTTTCTTTCTCGAAAGCTTCCTCATCTGAGCAGTTCCTTTTAGCTCGCAGATACTGCCCCATCGGAATCCCTCTCTTCAGGGCCGGTGGGTGGAAGCTTTCCCAATGAAGGAAGTTTTTAGTCGAGGTGGGTTTCCTATAGACTTCTGTCTGTACACTGCCGTCAGGCCCCAGGGTAATTGTCAGGTCCAGAAAATGTATTTTTTCTTTATGAATTTCTGCCGTAAATTTCAGGCCCAGTTCATTATTATTTAATATGTGAATAAATTCAACAAATTCCTGTTCTGTGCCTTCCCTAAGAATTAAAATGTCGTCAATATAACTACCCCAAAATAAAATGTGTATTTGTATTGTGTTTCTGTGAAGACAATTCTGTCTTCCCACCATCCAAGGAATAAATTTGCAAAATTAGGTGCACAAATCGTCCTCATCGCGGTACCAGTGATCTGTAAATAATATTTGCCATCAAAAATAAAATAATTGTGTTTTAACAAAAAATCAAGCAGTGCTAAAACAAACTTATTCTGACATTGATATTGTGTACCCCTAGTGCTTAAATAATATTCAACTGCTTGAACCCCTAAATTGTGTCTAATACTTGTGTAAAGAGCCTCCACATCTAGGCTCGCTATATATGTCTGGGAACTGACATGGATATCCTGGAGCCTGACGACAGCATCTTTAGTGTCCCTAATATAAGATGGCAAAGTAGACACAAAGGGAGAGATGACCTGATTGACATAGTTACAGATTTTTTCACATAGGCTTTGATTCCCTGAGACAATGGGTCTTCCTGGGATTGATTTGATCTTTTTGTGGACTTTGTGGATACCATAGAAAGTAGCAACAGTTGGACGTGGATTAAACAGTACCTTATATTCCTCTTTAGTGATAAGGTTGGCATCTTTAGCTTCCATTAAAACCTTTTTTAATTTCTCTGTAAACTTAACAGTAGGATTTTCCTTGAGGAGTCTATATGTTTTTTCATCCTCTAATAGTGACATAATCTATCTGATCTAGGGGGACTACATTCCCTCCTTTATCAGAAGGTTTTATTATTAGATTGTTAGATTTTAACAATCAATGTGGCGGAGGAAAAAGCGTAAACTAGCTGCTGAAATACAGCCTAAGCTGTAATGGTAATTCTTAACGCTGCTCCTAAACAATAGAGTTTTTGTGAATTAATAGGTATTAAAGGGCCAATATCCCAATTTCAACCCACACTTATCTGTGATATATAAGGAAAAATTACAGCGGCAGTAATAGCCGGTTGAAATATGGCAGGATTCCTGTCAAATCAATTATCCATACAAACACTACTGGTGGAGGCAGGCAAGGTTTTCTCTACATGTAGTCTTCCAATTTACAAATTTGACATCGATCAGCCCTTTAGGGACATAGGTAGATCCTACAAACAGTATATCAGATGTATTTTCGGAGATCTCTAGTCTAGAGACATATCTACAACAAAAGATAGTCTATTGTAGGTATATGACACCCCTAAAGGAATTTATCAATCCAGTAGATGGTAAACATTATCAGATAAGAGAGTATATTAACTGCAAGACCACAGGAGTGGTATATGCAATAAAGTGTGACTGCCCTAAAATCTATGTCGGCAAGACCACCCAAGAGTTGAGAAGGAGACTTTCTGGACATTTTAGTAAAATTAATACAGGGGCGGATACACTACTCTCTAGGCATATGATAGAACAACATCGAGGCAATGTGACCAAACTTAAAGTCTGGGGGATTCAGAAGATCAAAAAAGGACCCAGACAAGGAGACATTGATAGAAGACTCCTACAAGAAGAAACACGCTGGATCTATCGCTTGCAAAGCTTAGGCCCAAAAGGCCTTAATGACGGGTTCACTTACTCTTCATTTATTTAAAAGATCCAAATGCCCAATACATATACTGTATATGACAGATAATTAAATAAATGAATAGAGTGGAAAAGATTTAATCTGATGGAAATGGAATAAGATTACTGATGTATATATCAAAGGAGAAACTAAAAGAGGAATTGTATCATATATAGAATCAAAATAGGTTGTCCTGATAGTGAATAAAGTTAATAACATCATCTCATAAGTAGTGGGCCCCCATTAAGAATGACCTAAATAAATAGCAGAAAAAACTGTCCCCAGTTATACCATATGGTAATAGTGAGGGGACCGGTATATCATATTCCGAGATAAGATTAAGTGTAAGTGCAGTAGAAATAAGTAACCATACTACTGTATCAGACTCAAAAGCACATGTATTAGAAGTGGAAGTCATGGGAAGAGAACCTAAGTCCCAATACATGCACAATAAGCAAATGAAGCCCAAATGCCTAAGATCTAGCGCAAGCACTAAGGGAAGAACGCAAATTAAACTGAGTGCTAATACATGCACATCAGCAGGTGAAGGGATGAGTCTGTAAAAACTAAGTTCAAGCGCAATCGCAGTAGGAACAGACAATTACCTCATTGCACTAAGTGCAAGAACATGTGCAGCGGCAAGCGACCTTAAAAATAGAGAGATCGAATCTTCACGCATGCGCAATGGACAAAGGGAAGCTGGAAATGTTCCAAGATCTGGCGCACGAGCAGTATTGAAGGAAGACTATTCTGCAATATGCATATAATGAAGTTGAGAACTTTAAGTTCTGGCGCATGCGCGAGATCGAACGTGAGAGAACGGGAACTAAGCATCACTAGGACCAACTAATAGTGGGGAAGAATAGATAGGCAAGGGAGAATGACTGAGAGAAAGCAATATATTTTGGCCCACTACGAATGACATCATGAACAGAGGTATTAAAAGATCAAGTCCTCGTTACTTGGAGTCATAGACTGCCCAGCCCTTGAAGACGCCGGTACTCGGCGAAACATGTCGGGTGGCAGATTCTAAGTTACAGTTTTAGTCCAGGAAGTGAGCGCTATGAGAATGAATATAGCTAATAGGAGATTAGAATAGAGGTCTCAGTGTGAGTGCGCAGCCACAGACGCTATTCAAGATGAATCGCAGTGAGATTAGAGCTCACCCTGGAAGTTTTAACTATAGGTTCTCATTGATATAGTAGGTTTTATTAAGTACAAAAATAAAGGTGAAGTTTTAACAATCAATGTGGGGGAGGAAAAAGCGTAAACTAGCTGTTGAAATACAGCCTAAGCTATAATGGTAATTCTTAACGCTGCTCCTTATCAATAGGGTTTTTGTGACTTAATTGCTACTACGGATGACATGACGATGATAATGATGACAACTACAACACTGGTCATGACTAATCATCACAGTGGTGGCAAAGCCTGAGAGAACTAGGTCTTCAAGCCTGTTGGTGAACATGGCAAACTGAATTCTTGGTTGCTTACATGCTGACAACTGTATCATTAGCACCAAGCAAAGTGATAACTACTAGGTACCCATGCTTTGGACCCTCGCTATCAAAGCAAAAATGGGAATATTTTCCTTATATCAAATTTAAGGTAAAATTCTTGTGTAGGATACAGTCTGTACACAACCTACATACCTAACCAGAAGTCATCAATCTCCTGCTGTCTCTACTACAATAGGTTGCAGAAGTTGAAGCAGCACCATCAACAGCCAACACAGTTTGCAAAACATGATAGAATGTTTTTTACCTGGTCTGTGCCCATTCTCTGTGACATTCCATGTTCCCTGACTCCATGTACAGTTAGGGAGGCATACTAGGACAGTGGATAGAACTGGTCCAGTTTGCAATCGGCGTGTCAGAGAGGATGTTCAAATTGCTTTGTCATCTTGAAACAGTCAAATTTGTCCTCCTCAAGCAAGGTTGCACCACCAATGAGGCCAGGTGAGGCGATCACCTCAGGCAGCACCCGGTAGGGGCAAGAGGGGGGCTGCGGATGGTCCATGAGCAATGAGCGCTTTCATTGTGGCAAAGGAGTTAGGTTAAGAAATTGGCATGGGGGGGGGGGGGGGCGTTTCAGTTTTCACCTCAGGCAACAGAAAGGCTAGGTGCAACCCTGTCCACAAGTGTAGAAAATATTATATTTGTGAAAATGAATGAGGCTTGGATCCATGAGAATTTGTACATACCTCCACCTATTGCCAATTGCTGACAGTGGCTATTTATCAATGGCTCAATCGTGCCAGTTCCGCTGCCACTGTCTGCCTGTTCAACATGTTCCATACTGTATAGCTGCTTTTGCAGCTGCTACTCCTCACATTGCTACCCGTACACAGCTGTATATCTACTGCCTTGCAACTACTGCTACCCCTACATAGCCACACATGTCCTACCTTGTCTGTTAGGTTCCATACTGTGGTGCTAAAGCTGCCATTACTTTTACCCCTACACAACCACACATCCCCTATCCATCAGGTTCCATTCTGCTGCCTCTGAAAGAAATAAGAATGCTTGGATGCTCGTTCAGAACAAGCCACTGTCTCTTATTCATTTACTTATTTGTGTATATAAACACCAGCAGGCATCTGCCCATAAAAAGGGACAATGTAATTTATTTTATTATTTTTTTATTTTAAAACCATAACAAATCAAACTGTACAGTGTGGAGTTTGGTTTTAAACAGTTAATACTGGCAACCTTGCAATTACCCATAATTATATATACCACTGTCACTCTGACATTACCTTAATTACCCATAATTATATATACCACTGTCACTCTGACATTACATTAATTCTGTCTTGAGAGGGTGAAAGAAAATTTTAGAAGAAAATAAAAATGAGTCTTAAGAGATCTCAGAGTGTCATACACAACTTTTCAGGGTAATCTGAGCACTTTTGATTCAGGTCAGTTATGACGGATTTGTTATAATCAATCTAGAAATGAATTTCAAGAAATTTGCCAATCTGTAACAATTATTCTTGTTAACAGACACATTCATACTGTATGAATGAAGAGAAATAAAGGAGCTATTCATGCTTCTACAAAGTTTAAAGTACTATAGATTTCTTTCTTTTTTTTATGATAGCTCTAGGTCGGTATAGTAATAATATTAATAATTACTATTTTAATTGACAGGCACATTTCTTTTAAAAAGGATCTAGCAAGAATAGGGAATATACTGTAATTTATGCATGAATGTGTATTGAAGGTTTAATGCATTGCAATTAGAAACTCTTTCTGCCGGTCTCCTTTTACTTCTATTGTATTTTAAATGAGTATCATTAACGCACATTATCATTAACAGTCAATTAGCGTTCAAAACACTGCATTCTAGTCTTAAATAATTAATAATGGTGTTTGAGAAAACTGTCATGGGAGACATGAGATTTGCAACACTTTACCATATTTAGCAATTAACTGAACTCACAACAAAAAACTAACAGTGTAATTTTATGTGTCTCTATCTAATTTATAAATGTGTTGCTTACAAGGAGTGATTCCTTGAATTTTAAGTGCCGTATCGCACCATTATATTTTAAAGGGAACCATCCCAATGCCGCCAGCAGTACCTGCGTGAAGCCAGCAGTGTGTTTCTGATTATGCCTTTCTTCCAGAAGGCAGATGCAGCAAAAGTACTGAAAACGTTGTTTTATCCCCTGCCCGACTCGCTTCTCCACACATGCTTGAAGTCAAGCAGGCAGCGGTAGCCACACCCCCTTCCCTGCCCCTACGCTGTGACTGACCGCGCTTTATGCAGAGAGTTCAGCTGCCTTTGCAGAACAGCCGGCTGTCAGTCACAGCAAAGGGGCAGGGAAGGAGGCGTGGTTACCATGACTTGAAGCAAGGAGGCCGCTGCCTGCTTGACTTCAAGCATGTGTGGAGAAGCATGCCGAGCAGGGGATAAAACAAAGTTTTCAGTACTTTTGCTGCATCTGCCTTCAGGAAGAAAGGCATCATCAGAAACACACTGCTGGCTACATGCAGGTACTGCTGGTGGCCTGGGATGGTTTTGGGAGGTGACAGGTTCCCTTTAACCACTTAAGGACCACAGGTTTATACCCCCCTAAAGACCAGGCCCTTTTTTACAAATCGGCACTACACTACTTTCACCGTTTATTGCTCGGTCATGCAACTTACCACCCAAATGAATTTTACCTCCTTTTCTTCTCACTAATAGAGCTTTCATTTGGTGGTATTTCATTGCTGCTGACATTTTTACTTTTTTTGTTATTAATCGAAATTTAACGATTTTTTTGCAAAAAAATGACATTTTTCACTTTCAGTTGTAAAATTTTGCAAAAAAAACGAGATCCATATAGAAATTTTGCTCTAAATTTATAGTTCTACATGTCTTTGATAAAAAAAAAATGTTTGGGTAAAAAAAAAATGGTTTGGGTAAAAGTTATAGCGTTTACAAACTATGGTACAAAAATGTGAATTTCCGCTTTTTGAAGCAGCTCTGACTTTCTGAGCACCTGTCATGTTTCCTGAGGTTCTACAATGCCCAGACAGTACAAACACCCCACAAATGACCCCATTTCGGAAAGTACACACCCTAAGGTATTCGCTGATGGGCATAGTGAGTTCATAGAACTTTTTATTTTTTGTCACAAGTTAGCGGAAAATGATGATTTTTTTTTATTTTATTTTTTTTCCTACAAAGTCTCATATTCCACTAACTTGTGACAAAAAATAAAAACTTCTATGAACTCACTATGCCCATCACGAAATACCTTGGGGTCTCTTCTTTCCAAAATGGGGTCACTTGTGGGGTAGTTATACTGCCCTGGCATTCTAGGGGCCCAAATGTGTGGTAAGGAGTTTGAAATC
Source organism: Bufo bufo (assembly GCF_905171765.1). NCBI lineage: Eukaryota > Metazoa > Chordata > Amphibia > Anura > Bufonidae > Bufo > Bufo bufo. The sequence continues at coordinate 358,124,672 of NC_053389.1, read as the reverse complement.
AAATTCTGTAAAAAATGACGAGTGAAATCCGAAAGGTGCTTTTGGAATGTGGGCCCCTTTGCCCACCTAGGCTGCAAAAAAGTGTCACACATCTGGTATCTACGTACTCAGGAGAAGTTGAGGAATGTGTTTTGGGGTGTCATTTTACATATACCCATGCTGGGTGAGATAAATATCTTGGTCAAATGCCAACTTTGTATAAAAAAATGGGAAAAGTTGTCTTTTGCCAAGATATTTCTCTCACCCAGCATGGGTATATGTAAAATGACACCCCAAAACACATTCCCCACCTTCTCCTGGGTACGGCAATACCAGATGTGTGACACTTTTTTGCAGCCTAGGTGGGCAAAGGGGCCCATATTCCAAAGAGCACCTTTCGGATTTCACAGGTCATTTTTTACAGAATTTGATTTCAAACTCCTTACCACACATTCGGGCCCCTAGAATGCCAGGGCAGTATAACTACCCCACAAGTGACCCCATTTTGGAAAGAAGACACCCCAAGGTATTCCGTGAGGGGCATGGCAAGTTCCTAGAATTTTCTATTTTTTGTCACAAGTTAGTGGAAAATGATGATTTTATTTATTTATTTATTTTTTCATACAAAGTCTCATATTCCACTAACTTGTGACAAAAAATAAAAACTTCCATGAACTCACTATGCCCATCAGCGAATACCTTGGGGTCTCTTCTTTCCAAAATGGGGTCACTTGTGGGGTAGTTATACTGCCCTGGCATTCTAGGGGCCCGAATGTGTGGTAAGGAGTTTGAAATCAAATTCTGTAAAAAATGACCTGTGAAATCCGAAAGGTGCTCTTTGGAATATGGGCCCCTTTGCCCACCTAGGCTGCAAAAAAGTGTCACACATCTGGTATCTCTGTATTCAGGAGAAGTTGAGGAATGTGTTTTGGGGTGTCTTTTTACATATACCCATGCTGGGTGAGATAAATATCTTGGTCAAATGCCAACTTTGTATAAAAAAATGGGAAAAGTTGTCTTTTGCCAAGATATTTCTCTCACCCAGCAGGGGTATATGTAAAATGACACCCCAAAACACATTCCCCACCTTCTCCTGAGTACGGGGATACCAGATGTGTGACACTTTTTTGCAGCCTAGGTGGGCAAAGGGGCCCATATTCCAAAGAGCACCTTTCGGATTTCACAGGTCATTTTTTACAGAATTTGATTTCAAACTCCTTACCACACATTTGGGCCCCTAGAATGCCAGGGCAGTATAACTACCCCACAAGTGACCCCATTTTGGAAAGAAGAGACCCCAAGGTATTCGCTGATGGGCATAGTGAGTTCATGGAAGTTTTTATTTTTTGTCACAAGTTAGTGGAATATGAGACTTTGTATGAAAAAAAAAAAAAAAAAAAATCAGCATTTTCCACTAACTTGTGACAAAAAATAAAAAATTCTAGGAACTTGCCATGCCCCTCACGGAATACCTTGGGGTGTCTTCTTTCCAAAATGGGGTCACTTGTGGGGTAGTTATACTGCCCTGGCATTTTCCAGGGGCCCTAATGTGTGGTAAGTAGGTAAATGACCTGTGAAATCCTAAAGGTGCTCTTTGGAATATGGGCCCCTTTGCCCACCTAGGCTGCAAAAAAGTGTCACACATGTGGTATCGCCGTATTCAGGAGAAGTTGGGGAATGTGTTTTGGGGTGTCATTTTACATATACCCTTGCTGGGTGAGAGAAATATCTTGGCAAAAGACAACTTTTACCATTTTTTTATACAAAGTTGGCATTTGACCAAGATATTTCTCTCACCCAGCATGGGTATATGTAAAATGACACCCCAAAACACATTCCCCAACTTCTCCTGAGTACGGCGATACCAGATGTGTGACACTTTATTGCAGCCTAGATGCGCAAAGGTGCCCAAATTCCTTTTAGGAGGGCATTTTTAGACATTTGGATACCAGACTTCTTCTCACGCTTTGGGGCCCCTAGAATGCCAGGGCAGTATAAATACCCCACATGTGACCCCATTTTGGAAAGAAGACACCCCAAGGTATTCAATGAGGGGCATGGTGAGTTCATAGAATTTTTTTTTTTTTGGCACAAGTTAGCGGAAATTGATATTTTTAATTTTTTTCTCACAAAGTCTCCCGTTCCGCTAACTTGGGACAAAAATTTCAATCTTTCATGGACTCAATATGCCCCTCACGGAATACCTGGGGGTGTCTTCTTTCCGAAATGGGGTCACATGTGGGGTATTTATACTGCCCTGGCATTCTAGGGGCCCTAAAGCGTGAGAAGAAGTCTGGAATATAAATGTCTAAAAATTTTTACGCATTTGGTTTTCCTTGAGGGGTATGGTGAGTTCATGTGAGATTTTATTTTTTGACACAAGTTAGTGGAATATGAGACTTTGTAAGAAAAAAAAAATAATAATTCCGCTAACTTGGGCCAAAAAAATGTCTGAATGGAGCCTTACAGAGGGGTGATCAATGACAGGGGGGGTGATCAATGACAGGGGGGTGATCAGGGAGTCTATATGGGGTGATCACCACAGTCATTGATCATGCCCCTGTAAGGCTTCATTCAGACGTCCGTATGCGTTTTGCGGATCCGATCCATCTATCAGTGCATCCGTAAAAATCATGCGGACATCTGAATGGAGCTTTACAGGGGGGTAATCAATGACAGGGGGGTGATCAGGGAGTCTATATGGGGTGATCACCACAGTCATTGATCATGCCCCTGTAAGGCTTCATTCAGACGTCCGGATGCGTTTTGCGGATCCGATCCATCTATCAGTGGATCCGTAAAAATCATGCGGACGTCTGAATGGAGCTTTACAGGGGGGTAATCAATGACAGGGGGGGTAATCAATGACAGGGGGGTGATCAGGGAGTCTATATGGGGTGATCACCACAGTCATTGATCACGCCCCTGTAAGGCTTCATTCAGACGTCCGGATGCGTTTTGCGGATCCGATCCATCTATCAGTGCATCCGTAAAAATCATGCGGACATCTGAATGGAGCTTTACAGGGGGGTAATCAATGACAGGGGGGTGATCACCACAGTCATTGATCATGCCCCTGTAAGGCTTCATTCAGACGTCCGGATGCGTTTTGCGGATCCGATCCATCTATCAGTGCATCCGTAAAAATCATGCGGACATCTGAATGGAGCTTTACAGGGGGGTAATCAATGACAGGGGGGTGATCACCACAGTCATTGATCATGCCCCTGTAAGGCTTCATTCAGACGTCCGGATGCGTTTTGCGGATCCGATCCATCTATCAGTGTATCCGTAAAAATCATGCGGACATCTGAATGGAGCTTTACAGGGGGGTGATCAATGACAGGGGTGTAATCAATGACAGGGGGGTGATCAGGGAGTCTATATGGGGTGATCACCACAATCATTGATCACGCCCCTGTAAGGCTTCATTCAGACGTCCGGATGCGTTTTGCGGATCCGATCCATCTATCAGTGCATCCGTAAAAATCATGCGGACATCTGAATGGAGCTTTACAGGGGGGTGATCAGGGAGTCTATATGGGGTGATCACCACAGTCATTGATCATGCCCCTGTAAGGCTTCATTCAGACGTCCGGATGCGTTTTGCGGATCCGATCCATCTATCAGTGGATCCGTAAAAATCATGCGGACGTCTGAATGGAGCTTTACAGGGGGGTGATCAATGACAGGGGGGTAATCAATGACAGGGGGGTGATCAGGGAGTCTATATGGGGTGATCACCACAGTCATTGATCACGCCCCTGTAAGGCTTCATTCAGACGTCCGGATGCGTTTTGCGGATCCGATCCATCTATCAGTGGATCCGTAAAAATCATGCGGACGTCTGAATGGAGCTTTACAGGGGGGTGATCAATGACAGGGGGGTGATCAATGACAGGGGGGTGATCAGGGAGTCTATATGGGGTGATCAGGGGTGATCAGGGGCTAATAAGGGGTTAATAAGTGACGGGGGGGGTGTAGTGTAGTGTAGTGGTGCTTGGTGCTACTTTACTGAGCTACCTGTGTCCTCTGGTGGTCGATCCAAACAAAGGGGACCACCAGAGGACCAGGTAGCAGGTATATTAGACGCTGTTATCAAAACAGCGTCTAATATACCTGTTAGGGGTTAAAAAAAACACATCTCCAGCCTGCCAGCGAACGATCGCCGCTGGCAGGCTGGAGATCAACTCTCTTACCTTCCGTTCCTGTGAGCGCGCGCGCCTGTGTGCGCGCGTTCACAGGAAATCTCGGCTCACGCGAGATGACGCCTATTGGCGTTAGCGTAGCCTGGGGGAGCCGCCGCAATGACGCCTTTCGGCGTTACAGTTGCGGGAAGTGGTTAAGTAATGTATTTCACTAATTGGCTATGTTCTGGCATATTCTTTTTTGTATACTTGTTTGCTAGAAGTAACAGGTCAGTCAATTACAATATATAGTTACCTAGTTAATACGGTTGAAAAAAGATATAAGTCCATCAAGTTCAACCATATAATGCAATGCAAATTTCTCCTTCATTATGTTTCTATAAAGTCTTTAGTGTCTAAGACACACCAGAATTTCAATCATCAGAAAAACTGAGTCAATAAATGGGTTGTCACATCTTAGAGATAAGTCTATGGTCCAACCACCAGGTGGCCTGGAAACAGCAGAGCAGCATGGCGTTCACTGTTTCAGTAGCTCCCATTGCAGTGCATGGGAGGTACAAGCATAGCACAGCAAACTATGCTGTTTCCCTATTTCACCAATACAGTAGTACCCTGCTTCCACTCTACTTCAGGTAACCCCGAGCAGTTTGGTGCCTCTAGCTTTTCTTGTGGTTGATTGACTGGATAAACCTAAAGGAAATGCGTTACCAGAAAATTCCTTTGAAAAGTATCTGGAAAAGATGGTGTGGTTAGCTATGTTAATTTGGTGTAATGAAGATTTTTCAACTACAACTTTTAAAAAAATTACTCTAAGACAAAATTGTTCTTTGTAAGGATTAGAGATTGAGATTTTGTTCGGAGACACACATTTGAAAAAATAAAATTGTCATTCAGACCAAGATAGATTCTACAAGAAAGAAGTGGCTCCAATTGCCATGGAAATTGGTATATAACTGAAAGGATTTGGGCCTTTCTGGACCTCTACGACCACTTTGGTTTGATGTCACTGACGTCAGGAGAGATGTTTCTCAGTTGGCAATAACAGACACGCACACAGGCAATCACTGAGAAACACTCAGATTTTATTATGCTATAGCTTGGCCTTATATAGGCAACAGAAAAGTTTGCACAACAATAGCGTTAAACCAATCATAAAATGATAAACATTGACGCCCATACAGATATTATCGGAACATCCCTTTATGGGTATGGGTATTTATGGGGTGGAGATGTGAAGTGCGTAGGTGAGATATTATAACAATTCTGTACATCATAGAGAAGACAACATGGAGTCACATTTGCCATCAATCCCCTCTTAGAACCAAATTTTTAGACAATATGGTTCTTACCCTTGCCCTTCTCCCTGTATACCGCCAGATATTTTCTATATCCTTCATGTGAGTTGTCTTCAGGATTAGGCAGCAGAGTCTCATAAAATGACATATTTGATACTCCTTTCATTATCAGTTTCCGTACACATGGTATGATACATGTTGCAACTAATGTTATTACTATAATAATCAGGATAATGATTCCCAACTGTACAAGTGCCTGTTTCCAGGTAGTGAACCAGCCAAAATACTGATCCCAAGGGTTATCGATACCTGAGTTTCTTTTGAGCTCGATTGATAAATCCTCGAGTTTCTTTATTGCCAGTGTGACCTTACCATTAGGGCCGGTGTTGTTGGGTATGAACGTGCAGCAGGATGAGGGGTCTGACAATACCTTACAGACACCACCTCTTTCTGCAAGTATCATATTGAGTGCCATGTGGTTTTGAAATGTCATATTGGAATCTGCCTGTAACTGTTCTGTTACACCCTGTAACGCATCCCTGGTGTAGTTTACAAACCTTTGTTGAGTTTAGTAAATATAGTTGATCCAGTCTACATTTTTGTTGATTGTTATGTGGGGAATTATGGATTCAAATCCTGCTGCCACCTGATCTCTGGCCTTGAATTCATCAGGGACCCCTCTTGGGACCCCGACTGCATCAATATACACGTCTGGGTCGAAGCTACCTTTTGGGAGGGCACGACGGTTGCGTATATGTGTGTTGGAGTCTTTTTTATTTTCAGTGAAGATGTGAATGTTCATGATGGCTTTAGCAAGAGCACATTCACCTTTCCAGGAACCCTCTAGTCTAGATCTTATCTTTCTATCCCCACAGATCCAATATACATCTCCAATCGAGTATACTTGATTCTGTGTGAGGGAGGTATCTGTTCCACTGTAAGTTGCACAGTATCCTTCAGTGAAATTACCCAGGGATCTTCCTTGATCTCTCCCTCTGTGGCAGGTATAGTTACCAGGATAGATATGTATATCTGCACCAGGGCGGGGAGTTTTTATGAGGAGTGGGTATTTTTGCTTCCATTCTTCACATACAGACTGGTTACTAGATGAATTTGAGAATAATTGCAAAAAACATTCCTCAACACTGGAGGGCAATATTAAGGGCACGGTACCTAGGTGAGGCTTAGCGGTCCCACATATATAACAATTACTTTTATTTACTGAAGCTGCGCTGTACTTCATCCATTCTAACCATAGGTTGGTATCAGAGAACCCAGTTTCTGCTGCCAGGGTATCCTCATAGGTAGGGTCAGAAATAGCCAGCATATTTCCTAGGGACTGTATATGGGTTTTTAGAGGGTATGCTTGTTTCTGAGGGTATGTACATTCTGAGGATTGACACATATCTCTTATTTCAAAGTGTTTTGTGACCATTGAAATCTCTGCCTCGTACCGGGCAGTGGACAAAAGGGATGTCTCTCTTACCAGACACGAGGATGGCCTTCTCTATCCCGAAACGGAGCCCCCAACTGAAAGGATTTGGGCCTTTCTGGACCTCTACGACCACCTTGGTTTGATGTCACTGACGTCAGGAGAGATGTTTCTCAGTTGGCAATAACAGACACGCACACAGGCAATCACTGAGAAACACTCTGATTTTATTATGCTATAGCTTGGCCTTATATAGGCAACAGAAAAGTTTGCACAACAATAGCGTTAAACCAATCATAAAATGATAAACATTGACGCCCATACAGATATTATCGGAACATCCCTTTATGGGTATGTAATACGTCACATATAAGAATATATGTTGTTGTGCGAATGACCCTGAGTGAATTAGAACATTTGTTCTAATTCTGGGAGATTCCCAGAATCTGTCCTGAGACAGATAAGTGAACCTAACTCACAGCGGGGGGGGGGGGGGGGGGGGGGGGGTGGAGATGTGAAGTGCGTAGGTGAGATATTATAACAATTCTGTACATCATAGAGAAGACAACATGGAGTCACATTTGCCATCAATAACAACCTCTAGTCTCACAGGACAGGTGTTATTTTTTAGTTAATTTATTTAATGAATTTTTGCTCCCCCTTAAGCTCTTGAGCGCAATGACAGCAATTGTAATTCATGTCAAAGTAACAATGATATACATGGTGTGGTGATGTGTATGGTAAAGTAGTGAAGAGAGTATATATCTCACCCAGGTTCCTCAGCTGGGTGAGGTAGCTGAAATTCAGAAAAATGCATTTGCTTTGTTGTCTAAGTTTATATGGGTTGGAATTCTTTTGACTGGGAGATAGTAGTAGTAGTCATAAAAGTAGTAGTTGCAGTGGCAGATGCGTAGCGTTAATAGTGATGTCAGTAGGGGATTAGCAGCAAGGAATACCATCTGCAGCGGTGGCAGCAGCAGCCATATGGTACATGTTAGCATGCAAGCAGACAGCAGTAGTGGCATGATAGCAGCAGTAGCTGTATGAAACATGATGGCAAATAGCAACAGTGGCAATATGAGGAACAGTCAGCAAGGCAAGATCTATTCATTGTCCTCAGCCAGAGGAGTATGAAAATTCTCCTGAATCCAGGCTTGGTTCATTTTGACAAAAATTATGTTTTGGTAACTGGCGGAGGACAGCCTGGTCCCTTTGGGCCCCTTGTGGTGCTGAAACCCTCTCCAAAATTATATTGAAGGCTTGGCAAGATAAAACAGAGAGAGCATACTGGGGCAGTTTGGGGCCACTGTTCTAGTCTACCTTCCCAGAAGTCCATGGAGTCAGGGAACTGGTTATGCTCCGGAGACGAGCCAGAGTCTAGGTAGGGTGGAATCTGGAGGTTGAGGTGGGAGGTCTCCGCTTGCTGATTTTCCACCATGTTGAGGAGAATTAACTATTGTATATGCTCCTGTGAATACTGCTACTTGTGGAGGTTGGTGACTCTTTAGGGAAAAGAGATGGGCCTCCCTTTCAGACATGCTGGCGGCAAGCTGGATACACAATGTTTCCTGGTTATAGTGTAATTTGGACTCTCTTTTGGAGGGAGTGGGAGCTATGCTGTGCCATGCTTCATAGGAGAGTGTCCATGAAGGAGGAGGCGTGTAAGTGTCTTGTGTGGGAGCCATGCTGACACAACCGTGGAACAGTCAAATGGACCTGGCCTTGTTGCTGGGGTGCTGCCTCACTACTGCCACAAAGAAACATTGACTTAGAGTCTTTTTGGGAGAAATAATGCCAGTGAGGATGAAAACATGTCATCAGCTCCATATAGGTAGTTGTTTCCTGGCCTAGCATTCTATTATCCACAGCTGATAACAGAGCTGAGGAGGAGGTGTCTGAGCAGAACAAGCAGAAAGTGATGATGACGATGTGAAAGACACTGTACTGCCCGTGAATCTGGCCTGGAGACCAGGGGAAAGAGGAAAATCTTGCTGTGGTAGCTGTTTGCCCACGCAATGGGGTGATGCCACTTTATGCGGTTCAATAGAACTATGGTGCCTATTTTTGAGGGAGAAACACAAAGTGATGACGACGATGTTACAGACACCGTACTGCCCGTTAATATTATGATATATCATAGTTGGCTCCCTGGCCTCCCTGCTGATTCCCTGCTCTGTATTTGCTCCAACTGCCACTGCCCCCACCTCTAATACCATAGCTACGTGTTCCACTATTTCCACCCCTACCACAGCTATGCATAACTCCCCCTTAACCCCCTCTTCAGGGCAGTCCAAACTCTGTCTGTTCTCACACAAATTTCCAACAGGGACACTCTCTTCACTATCTGCAGGCTCCCCACTAGGAATAGCTAGTGAAGACAGCACTGAAAGGCCGCTCTGGGACTGCAAGGAGCAGGAGGAATGCTATGACCCCTGGTTCCAAGACACAGTGTCAGACTTAGAAGTCACTTCCACATCTTCCTCCTCTGACTGAGATGAGGAAATAGCCTCCCAATCGACAATCTCATCCTCTATTTTTTTTTAATAATAATGTGCCTTTCTGAAGCCAGGAAGAACTGTCTACTACTACTGCTACTGCTACTGCTACTGCTGCTGCTGCTGCTGCTACTGCTGCTGCTACTGCTGCTGCTACTGCTGCTGCTGCTGCTGCTGCTGCTACTACTACTACTACTACTACTGCTGCTACTACTGCTGCTACTACTGCTGCTACTACTGCTGCTACTACTACTACTGCTGCTACTGCTGCTACTGCTGCTACTACTGCTGCTACTGCTACTACTACTACTACTACTACTGCTACTGCTGCTACTGCTGCTACTGCTGCTACTACTGATACTGCTTCTGCTGCTACTGCTTCTACTGCTACTGCTGCTGCTGCTACTACTGCTGCTACTGCTGCTGCTACTGCTGCTACTACTACTGCTACTACTACTACTGCTACTACTACTGCTACTGCTGCTGCTGCTACTACTACTACTACTGCTACTGCTGCTACTGCTACTACTGCTGCTTCTGCTGCTACTGCTGCTGCTGCTACTACTGCTGCTACTACTACTGCTACTACTACTGCTACTACTACTACTGCTACTACTACTGCTACTACTACTACTACTACTGCTACTACCCACATTTTGGCTCTGGGAGAACATGGACTGATCCTGGGTTTTTCATTTGGCACCCTCCCGTAAAACTGTTATTAAAGTGCATGTAACATGATAAAATGTAAGATGGAAATAACTAGAGATGAGTGAATCGAATTTCAGGATAAATTTCATTCGCCTAGAAGCCGAATTTCCTCGTGCTTTGTGTTAGTGAATCGATTTAACCTGAAATAGTATAAAAAACAAAAAAATTAAAACTTCCCTCCTCCATTTGCTCGTAATCGCGACGCCTGAGCCAGGCAGCACACAGCAGGGACACAGGCCGGAAGAGGCTTGCATCGCTGCTGATGGAGGTAAGTATTAGTGTTTTTTGTTTTTTTCTCTTTGCGGGGGGCTGGCACTATGGGGGGGGATCTGGCACTATGGGGGGGCTTGCACTATAGGGGGAGCTGGCACTATAGGGGGGGCTGGCACTATGGGGGGGATCTGGCACTATGGGGGGATCTGGCACTATGGGGGGGGCACTATAGGGGGAGCTGGCACTATAGGGGGGCTGGCACTATGGGGGAGCTAGCACTATGGGGGGGCTTGCACTATAGGCGGAGCTGGCACTATGGGGGGGGTGACACTATGGGGGGGCTGGCACTATGGGGGGGATTGCACTATGGGGAGCTGGCACTATAGGGGGTGCTGGCACTATAGGGGGAGCTGGCACTATAGGGGGGCTGGCACTATAAGGGGGCTGTCACTATGGGGTTGCTGGCACTATGGGGGGGAGCTGGCACTATGGGGGGGCTTGCACTATAGGGGGAGCTGGCACTATGGGGGAGCTAGCACTATGGGGGGGAGCTGGCACTATGGGGGGCTGACACTATGGGGGGAGCTGGCACTATGAGGGGAGCTGGCACTATTGGAAGAGCTGGCACTATTGGAAGAGCTGGCACTATGGGGGGATTTCTTACTGGCACATTATGGGGGGGGCACAATGGGGGAGAGGAGCACTTTGGGGGTATCTGGGGGCTCCAAACGGGCCTTTTTAAATTATTGGCACATTCTGGGGGGCACTATAGGGGAGAGCAGCACTATGGGGCATCTGGTGTTACTATAGGGGGATTATTTGGGGGCACTATGGGGAAGTGGGGGCTCTTAAGGGGCCTTTTGTATTGGAACATTATGGGGGGCACTATGGCATTTGGTGGCACTAAGGGGGCATTTTTTACTGGCACATTATGGGAGGCACTATAGGGGAGAGCGGCACTATGGGGCATTATTTGGGGGCACTATGGGGGAGTGGAGCACTATTGAGGCATATGGTGGCACTAAGAAGGGGCATTTTTTACTGGCACATTGTGAGGGAGAGGAGCACTATAGGGGCATCTGCTGGGTGCACTAAGGGGCATTTTTTTACTGGCATATTATGGGGGACACTATGGGGAAGGGGGAGAGGAGCAGTATGAGGGCATTTACTGGGGCACTATATAGGGGTATTTTATACTGACATACATTATGGGGACATTAGCTCAACTGCGGGCACTAAGCGGGGGTATTTCATGTACTGTCATATTATAGGGAAAATTAGTACTACTAGGGGGTATTATGGGGAGCTTTACTACTACTGGGGGCTATGAGGAACATGATTACTAGGGCACTATAGGGGCATTATTACTACTAAGTGTGCTCTGGCAGAGAATTATTTCTATTGGTGGGATTTTGGGGAGGACTGTTACTTTGGGGGCACCCTGGCATAGTATTAGCTTAGCACAATTATTTTTGGGGGACATTATCTTTATACTATTAGTGTCTGGGCGCAGTTATTTTTTAGAGCACTGTGTGCCAATAATTGTTTAAGGGGCCACTATCTGTGTGGTAGTAGTATTCCCAGGGGTACTGTTTCTGCAGTATAGTATTAGGGGCATAGCGGGTACAGTATTGGGGGCACTATCTGTGTGGTAGTAGTATTTCCAGGGGGACTGTTTCTGCAGTATAGTATTGGGGTTGGCAGGAAACTAATGTCTGTTTCTCAATCTCTGCAGAGACGGGAGATGGCAGAAAAATCATCATGGCGGTCTGGTCTGAATGGAGAAGATGAGGAAAGAGAACGTCTACATCAAAAGTGACATCACTGGATGTAAGAGGTATGTGGTGCTATGTAGGAGAGGAGATGCTCCGGCTCCTCCCCCTGCTATTTGCAGAAGGAGGATTCAGAGCTGGGTGAGGACGACGAAAGGGGGCAGCAGGCCACGGGAGGTGGCAGATGGTGGGGGGGAACCACAGGCCTTGAGCAGGATCAGGGGAGGGAGGAGAGCGGAGGAGCTTCCTGGCTGTAGCCTGCTGTTGTCTATTGTATAATGTGAAGCAGGCAGTGCAGCCAGGACAGACCCTCCCCTCTCCGTATGATGTGTAGACAGGCCTCAACTATAGAATGTCAGCTGTACAGTGTGTGTTGGGAGTGGCCTATTATATGTAGGAGGGGCTTTTAATAATGGGCGGGGCTAAAAATGGGCCACTTGACTGGATTTGCCCCCCAGGACTAAGGCTGCCAGCCCTCCCCTGGCTGCCAGCCTCCATATTGCTTGAAGATCTGGGCCAAAATCTCGTGCGGCTCGAGATTACATCATCACGCCGGCCAGCGTAATGATGTACTCTCGCGCCGCACAGGATTTTGGCTTAGATCGTCAAACAAGATGGCGGGGGGCAGACCGTCGTGAGCAAAGGGAGGCAGTAAGTTTGATAAAAAAAAAAATGTATTGTTAATTTTACACTCAGATGCCACGATCTTGTATGAACGTGGCATCTGAGGGGTACAATAACAGGGGCAGCACTATCGCAGCTCCCTGTCATTGCATCCACTACTAATTTTTTTGTGAAATTCGGCAAATCAGCCAAATCAAACCTTTAAGAAATTTGTTGATCTCTAGAAATAACTGATCAAATAACTGAAGTGTAAAGTCAGCCTAACTTTAGATCAGTGAAAACTAAGTAACATAATGTAATTATAAAGTTAATACTAGATGTAGATAGCATAATTTTGACACCAGCTGAGCTGGATGGACACACAATAGCGGTAAATTTGGGTCCATATGTTGCGCCTTTAAAAAAAGTATATAAATTTAGTAAATTTGAATTGCTCTACTTTTAAGACAGATAGTGATACCTCATAAATAGGGATGAGCGAACCCGAACTGTATAGTTTGGGTTCGTACCGAATTTTGGGGTGTCCGTGACACGGACCCGAACCCGAACATTTTCGTAAAAGTCCGGGTTCGGGTTCGTTGTTTGGCGCTTTCTTGGCGCTTTTTGAAAGGCTGCAAAGCAGCCAATCAACAAGCGTCATACTACTTACCCCAAGAGGCCATCACAGCCATGCCTACTATTGGCATGGCTGTGATTGGCCAGTGCAGCATGTGACCCAACCTCTATTTAAGCTGGAGTCACGTAGCGCCGCACGTCACTCTGCTCTGATCAGTGTAGGGAGAGGATGCAGCTGCTGCTGTTAGGGCGAGATTAGGCAGGATTTATTTACTGAAGTGATCGATATACAGCTGTGTATCATACAACCTCTGCTATTCAATTGCTCACTGTTTTAAGGCTGCCCAGAGCATTTTTCAGTCACTTTTTTCAGGGGTGATCGGCGGCCATTTTGTGTCTTGTGGTGCGCCAGCACAAGCTGCCACCAAGTCAATTTTTAACCATCAATAGTGTGTTTTTTTTTTTGCTATATCCTACATCAGGGGCTTGGCTGTGCTTGCTATTTTATTGAGGGGTAAAATACAATTGCCAAAATAGCAGTACCCTAAATCTGGTGTTTCAGCTGTGGCTAGCCAATTGTAATACTGTCTGCTGTCTGCCGAAGCACAGTTTTTGTTCTGGGTTGAATACAATTCCCAACTTAGCAATTCCCTAAATTTGTGGTTTCTGCTGTATCAGGCCAAGTTTAAATCTATCCATAAAAGGGTATATTAGATTGAAGGTGCGGATAGGGTCATCCTCAATAACTTCACACGCTACCGTGCATTTCCAAGTCTAATTCTGTCCGTAAAAGGGATACCTGTCATCCAGCGCCTAAATACTAGGCCTACAATTTATATTCAGCTAAAACTGTCGTTACTGCTGTGCCAGTATTAGTGTAATACGGTACCTAAATAGATAGCCAGATAGTGTTAGGTGCCTGTAAAAAAAGGCCTGAATTTGAATTCAATACATTGGGCCAAATAATTTTTTTCTTATTGTGGTGAACGGTAACAATGAGGAAAACTTCTAGTAAGGGACGCGGACGCGGACATGGTCGTGGTGGTGTTAGTGGACCCTCTGGTGCTGGGAGAGGACATGGCCGTTCTGCCACAGCCACACGTCCTAGTGAACCAACTACCTCAGGTCCCAGTAGCCACCAGAATTTACAGCGATATTTGGTGGGGCCCAATGCCGTTCTAAGGATGGTAAGGCCTGAGCAGGTACAGGCATTAGTCAATTAGGTGGCCGACAGTGGATCCAGCACGTACACATTATCTCCCACCCAGTCTTCTGCAGAAAGCGCACAGATGGCGCCTGAAAACCAAGCCCATCAGTCTGTCACATCACCCCCATGCATATCAGGGAAACTGTCTGAGCCTCAAGTTATGCAGCAGTCTCTTATGCTGTTTGAAGACTCTGCTGGCAGGGTTTCCCAAGGGCATCCACCTAGCCCTTCCCCAGGGGTGGAAGAGATAGAATGCACTAACGCACAACCACTTATGTTTCCTGATGAGGACATGGGAATACCACCTCAGCACGTCTTTGATGATGACGAAACACAGGTGCCAACTGCTGTGTCTTTCTGCAGTGTGCAGACTGAACAGGAGGTCAGGGAGGAAGACTGGGTGGAAGACGATGCAGGGGACGATGAGGTCCTAGACCCCACATGGAATGAAGGTCGTGCCACTGACTTTCAGAATTCGGAGGAAGAGGCAGTGGTGAGACCGAGCCAACAGCGTAGCAAAAGAGGGAGCAGTGGGCAAAAGCAGAACACCCGCCGCCAAGAGAGTCCGTCTGCTACTGGCCACCGCCATCTGGGACCGAGCACCCCAAAGGCAGCTTCAAGGAGTTCCCTGGCGTGGCAGTTCTTCAAACAATGTGCTGACGACAAGACCCGAGTGGTTTGCACGCTGTGCCATCAGAGCCTGAAGCGAGGCATTAACGTTCTGAACCTTAGCACAACCTGCATGACCAGGCACCTGCATGCAAAGCATGAACTGCAGTGGAGTAAACACCTTAAAAACAATGAACTCACTCAGGCTCCCCCTGCTACCTCTTCTGCTGCTGCCGCCGCCTCGGCCTCTTCCTCCGCCTCTGGAGGAACGTTGGCACCTGCCGCCCAGCAAACAGAGGATGTACCACCAACACCACCACCTGCGTCACCAAGCATCTCAACCATGTCACACGGCAGCGTTCAGCTCTCCATCTCACAAACATTTGAGAGAAAGCGTAAATTCCCACCTAGCCACCCTCAATCCCTGACCCTGAATGCCAGCATTTCTAAACTACTGGCCTATGAAATGCTGTCATTCAGGCTGGTGGACACAGACAGCTTCAAACAGCTCATGTCGCTTGCTGTCCCACAGTATGTTGTTCCCAGCCGGCACTACTTCTCCAAAAGAGCCGTGCCTTCCCTGCACAACCAAGTATCCGATAAAATCAAGTGAGCACTGCGCAACGCCATCTGTGGCAAGGTCCACCTAACCACAGATACGTGGACCAATAAGCACGGCCAGGGATGCTATATCTCTTTAACTGCACACTGGGTAAATGAAGTGGCGGCTGGGCCCCAGGCGAAGAGCTGTTTGGCGCACGTCCTTCCGCCGCCAAGGATCGCAGGGCAACATTCTTTGCCTCCTGTTGCCTCCTCCTCCTACTCGGCTTCCTCCTCCTCTTCTTCCAACTGCTCATCCAGTCAGCCACACACCTTCACCACCAACTTCAGCACAGCCCGGGGTAAACGTCAGCAAGCCATTCTGAAACTCATATGTTTGGGGGACAGGCCCCACACCGCACAGGAGTTGTGGCGGGGTATAGAACAACAGACCTACAAGTGGTTGCTGCTGGTGAGCCTCAAGCCCGGCCTGGTGGTGTGCGATAATGGGCGAAATCTCGTTGCAGCTCTGGGACTAGCCGGTTTGACGCACATCCCTTGCCTGGCGCATGTGCTGAATTTGGTGGTGCAGAAGTTCATTCACAACTACCCCGACATTTCAGAGCTGCTGCATAAAGTGCGGGCCGTCTGTGCGCGCTTCCGGCGTTCACATCCTGCCGCTGCTCGCCTGTCTGCGCTACAGCGTAACTTCGGCCTTCCCGCTCACCGCCTCATATGCGACGTGCCCACCAGGTGGAACTCCACCTTGCACATGCTGGACAGACTGTGCGAGCAGCAGCAGGCCATAGTGGAGTTTCAGCTGCAGCACGCACGGGTCAGTCGCACTGCGGAACAGCACCACTTCACCACCAATGACTGGGCCTCCATGCGAGAACTGTGTGCCCTGTTGCGCTGTTTCGAGTACTCCACCAACATGGCCAGTGGCGATGACGCCGTTATCAGCGTTACAATACCACTTCTATGTCTCCTTGAGAAAACACTTAGGGCGATGATGGAAGAAGAGGTGGCCCAGGAGGAGGAGGAGGAGGAAGAGGGGTCATTTTTAGCACTTTTAGGCCAGTCTCTTAGAAGTGACTCAGAGGGCGGTTTTTTGCAACAGCAGAGGCCAGGTACAAATGTGGCCAGACAGGGCCCACTACTGGAGGACGAAGAGGACTAGGATGAGGAGGAGGTGGAGGAGGATGAGGATGAAGCATGTTCACAGCGGGGTGGCATCCAACGCAGCTCGGGCCCATCACTGGTGCGTGGCTGGGGGGGAAACGCAGGACGATGACGATACTCCTCCCACAGAGGACAATTTGTCCTTACCTCTGGGCAGCCTGGCACACATGAGCGACTACATGCTGCAGTGCTTGCGCAACGACAGCAGAGTTACCCACATTTTAACGTGTGCGAACTACTGGGTTGCCACCCTGCTGGATCCCCGGTACAAAGACAATGTGCCCACCTTACTTCCTGCACTGGAGCGTGATAGGAAGATGCGCGAGTACAAGCGCACGTTGGTAGACGCGCTACTGAGAGCATTCCCAAATGTCACAGGGGAACAAGTGGAAGCCCAAGGTGAAGGCAGAGGAGGAGCAAGAGGTTGCCAACGCAGCTGTGTCACGGCCAGCTCCTCTGAGGGCAGGGTTAGCATGGCAGAGATGTGGAAAAGTTTTGTCACCACGCCACAGCTAACTGCACCACCACCTGATACGGAACATGTTAGCAGGAGGCAACATTTCACTAACATGGTGGAACAGTACATGTGCACACCTCTCCATGTACTGACTGATGGTTCGGCCCCATTCAACTTCTGGGTCTCCAAATTGTCCACGTGGCCAGAGCTAGCCTTTAATGCCTTGGAGGTGCTGGCCTGCCCGGCGGCCAGCGTTTTGTCTGAACGTGTATTCAGCACGGCAGGGGGCGTCATTACAGACAAACGCAGCCGCCTGTCTACAGCCAATGTGGACAAGCTGACGTTCATAAAAATGAACCAAGCATGGATCCCACAGAACCTGTCCATCCCTTGTGCAGATTAGACATTTATAACTACCTCCCCTTAACCATATATTATTGTACTCCAGGGCACTTCCTCATTCAATCCTTTTTTTATTTTCATTTTACCATTATATTGCGGGGCAACCCAAAGTTGAATGAACCTCTCCTCTGTCTGGGTGCCGTGGCCTAAAAATATCTGACAGTGGCCTGTTCCAGTGTTGGGTGACATGAAGCATGATTCTATGCTATGACATGAAGCCTAATTCTCTGCTATGGGACCTCTCTCCTCTGTCTGGGTGCCGGGGCCTTAAAATATCTGACAATGGCCTGTTCCAGTGTTGGGTGACATGAAGCCTGATTCTCTGCTATGGGACCTCTCTCCTCTGTCTGGGTGCCGGGGCCTAAAAATATATGACAATGGCCTGTTCCAGTGGTTGGTGACATGAAGCCTGATTCTCTGCTATGGGACCTCTCTCCTCTGTCTGGGTGCCGGGGCCTAAATATCTGACAATGGCCTGTTCCAGTGGTGGGTGACGTGAAGCCTGATTCTCTGCTATGACATGAAGCCTGATTCTCTGCTATGACTTGAAGCCTGATTCTCTGCTATGACTTGAAGCCTGATTCTATGCTATGGGACCTCTCTCCTCTGTCTGGGTGCCGGGACCTCTCTCCAATTGATATTGGTTTATTTTTATATATTTTATTTTTCTTTTAATTCATTTTCCTATCCACATTTGTTTGCAGGGGATTTACCTACATTTTGCTGCCTTTTGCAGCCCTCTAGCTCTTTCCTGGGCTGTTTTACAGCCTTTTTAGTGCCGAAAAGTTTGGGTTCTTTTAGACTTCAATGGGGTTCGGGTTCGGGGCGAAGTTCGGGTCGAGTTCGGATCCCGAACCCGAACATTTCAGGGAAGTTCGGCCGAACTTCTCGAACCCGAACATTCAGGTGTTCGCTCAACTCTACTCATAAAATATTTAATAATGAATGTGCTGCTGACCATGCAAAGTGAAAAGCTTTCCACATATATGTCATTTCAGTGCCCAATATCTTGTGCCCAGCAGATGCTATATGAGATTCATATCAAACTACTTGAATTGTTCGGTGGGTTCTAATGGGTGTGGAAATGCCGGAAATGTGGACCTAAGCTACTGTGTGAGCACATGGCAGGGCTCAAAAGAGCAGGACGGCCATTTGGCTTTTTGAGCACAGATTTTGCTGGAATGGTTTTTGGGCCCATTTCGAAGTACTAATAAAGTTGAAACCCCCTGCAAGTGGCCTCATTTTGGAAACTACGCCCCTCAAGTTATTTATCTAGGGATGGATTGAGCATTATGACACCACAATTCTTTTGCAGAAATTAATTAGCAGGTGACTGTGCAAAATTAATTTTGCAAGTCTTAGTCCACAGATATGGCATTTCAGTGCCCAAAATGCTGTGCTCATCTCGTGCCACCTGAGACACATGACGCTCTTTAAATTGTTTAGCAGTTTCAAATGGCTTCTTAAATGACATAAATGTAGACATAAACTGCTGTTTGGCTACACTGTAGGGTTCCGAAGGGAAAGACCACCTTTTGCAGTGCAGCTTTTGATGGATTGGATAATGGTCACCATGTTCCTATTAAATAGCCTCTGGGGTAGTAAGAAAGCTATTTTCTGACAAACATACATTTATTTTTCTTTTAACTGATGACCAGTGGCGTAAATGTATAGCACAGTGGAAAGTGATCTGCCCACCAGTGCTGAATATGTACGACATGCTGATCGGAGGGGCACAGGAATTAACTATGGCGTCTAAGGGGTTAGTCCACCAACATCAGAGTTTTCGCCGAAGTTGGCAGTTACAGGAGGGTCATGCCTGTTAATAACAGTTGAGTCCCTGCCGCTGAATGGGCAAGCACAGTTCCTGTGCCCCTCCGTGTCATACATATACAGCACTGTGGGGCAGATCACTTTCCACTGAGCTATACATGTACGCCACTGGTCATCTAGGAGTTAAATATTTATATTACTGCTCTTTCTGAGCTCAGTTATACATAAGGGCTATCTTATGACAGCTATGCATACAAACTTAAACAGGGAATGCAATCAATCACTGATAAGACAGCCCAATGTAGAGCTGAGCTCAGAAAGAGCGGGGATATAGTGCTGTAGGAAAAGATCCCCAAAAAATTGCAATTTATGCATTTAAATATCAATCTGCTCAGTTCCTCCTGCTCTATGCTATCTCAACATGCTGCCTGCACATTGCAGTGCATTTCACGGTTAAAAGTTCTCTTTAACTTCCATTTTTTATCAATAAGGATATTACTCATGGACAGGTGATGATTATGTATTTTGACATACTGGATTATGAGAAGCATCATCAACAAAAACATTAATTACTTGTGAGAACATTTACAAAATGGATATTGGAACATAAAAGGCATGTGCATCCATTCCATTTTCTCAGCACTCACACAGGATGGAAAATTACCAATAATTTCTGTGTGGGTTAGAAATTCTGTGTAACTCATTTATTAATATGTGTTTGCAAAAGCTATTTTCATTTGTCAGTATTTAATGTAAACTGGAAGACAGTTTGCAGCCAACACCAAAGGATAAAAATATACGGAATATACAATATTTGTGTTGATCTTGTAGTTTGTCTGAATATGAAATCCATCCATGTTTTTATAATTAGATCATTGCTTAAGCCATTGAACTGATATCATTCATGCCACAAGGAAGCAACAAAGCAGGAAAGCTCTTTCTTCCTTGTTAGCAAGGTATCTAGCGGATTAGCTTGGTAAACTGTATTCCCAAAATAAACAATATCAACCCTCTCAGTAGTTTACATAATCTCCTTACTCATGGCTATACAAGACTCCTCCGGCACATTCTGAAAGCTGCTTTCAGATGTTGTACAAATAGTAAAGCCTGAAAGACTTAATAGTGTTTTTTTTTTTTTTTTTTTTTTTTTTTTTTTTTCTGGGAGGAATGATCCAGCTGTCTTGGATAAATCCCTGCTGAGTTCAGTGGATATATGTGAACAAGAAACACAGAATGTGCAGGACAAAGTAAATTTGCTTTCCAGACACCGGGCTCTATTGTTCAGCTTCAACTAACAAAAGGAGACAGAAATGATACAGTTCTTTTATTATTCCAATATCACAGTACTTCATCCATTACAAAAAAAGCTGTTCGTGAATATACAAGAAGTTCAGTCTGGTGGTGTATTTAGTTGGACTAGTGCAAAGGAGATGTACACAAAGAGGCAGAAATAAAAATATGACTAATAAACCATTAAAATTTTTCATACTTTTCACAAAAGTGCACCATTTGGCTGAAACCGATTTTAGTGTTATATTTTTATTACTTCATGTTTTTAAATAGTTGTTTAATAAAAATGTAAGCTGTGGGTCTGTCCCACGAGAGCATTGGCACATCAGAAGATGTAAAGCATACATTTCACATACAGCAACCACTACAGGGGATATATAGTATTACATGTGGCAAATCAAATGAGCTTGTGGTTCGCCAGAGTGAATAAGCTTCTTTTCTCTTTTGCTCAAAAATGTTTGTCACGGTTTCTAGTTGTATGTGGCACTCTATCTCTGCTAGAGTAGCATAGCCATTTTCAGAGTTAGAATCTGGAGAGAACCTTTCATAGAATGATACTCAAGCAGCATATCACCACAAAAAAGGAAGTGTCCTTTGGAGAGGTGTGGCTTATATAAAAGGGTATGGTTACAGAACAGTATATAAATATTCAGACCCCCTACATTAATTTCAGACACCAGACCCACTAAATATATGCAGATCACCTGTATTGATAACCATAAATATATGTTGCCCCTTTATTTTATACCCCAGAGCAGACTATAAACTTGTACTCCTCACTTCTTGATCTTGTTCAGCTCTGGGCACCGCTGCTTTTGTCAAAACCCAGTGGAGTAACACCTGAAGCTGATCAAGAGCCCAAGTGAAAAGTGTGTACAAATGTCCAACCTGCGGTCCTCCAGCTGTTGCAAAACTACAACTGCCAGCATTCCCTAATAGCTAAAGGCTGTCCAGGCATGATGGAAGTTGTAGTTTTGCAACAGCTGGAGGGCCGCAGGTTGGGAATTCCTGCAATAGATAATGGTTGTTTTTTTTCCTAATGGTTTTTCCCCTTTCCTAGGACAACCAGGTGAAAACTATATATCGGCAGTGACCAGGTAAGGGAGGCTAAAAAGAAGGTGAACTATTTCTCTGCTGTCATAACCTTGTGGTCAAATGGTGCCATTTTTTTTTTTTCAAATCTGTTTTTGTGATCATAGATTGTTTGGCAGCCATCTTTCCTCTTGAGCTGCTATTATCAGTATTTAGTTCACCGACTTCTATGGGGGAGTTTTCTAGACATTTTATGTAATCTGTGCATTGGTCTTTATGAAGAGACGGGAGGTTGATAAGATGGGACCATCCCCTATTGTGAATGGTGGATCCTATGTTCTCCAGGATTATATACAGGTTATATATTGGATGATATGTGTCATTGTATTTTTGTCTATGGAGATATTAAGACTAGAGATGAGCAAACCAGTCGAGATTCATTTTGGGTCAAGTTCCGCAAATTTTTTCAAAAGTGCGGTTCGGACCCAAATTGGTTCGGGCCAAACCGAAGTTGCTCCAATTGCGCTGAAAGTTGCTCTATAACCCCCTCTAGCTTTACAAAAACTAGTTATCTCTTTTCTGTTCATTTTTTATGATTTTGTTTTCCGCTCCTCTCCACAAACTCTGGAACCCAATTACAACAATAGTAAATGATGTTTGAGTGACACTGATATACATAGCTATGGGTAAGCTATGTTACAATCATATACATATACTGCTAGTTTGAATATAATTAGTTTGAATACAACCCCCCCAAAAAATAAAAATAAAAAAGATACAGTGATAAAAACGCATGAATATAGGGAAACTAAATTCCTTATCACTCCCAGATACTTTAGTGTGCTGGCCTGTGTATTGGTTTAATTAAATTGAACAATTCCCAAAAAACATTTAAATTCCAACCGCGTGGAAATTTTATTCACGGAAATGGACAATTTAGGCCTGACGCTCAATTTGTCTTTATTACTCACAGGTAGATTGTTGCCCTATTCTGTGTCTTGCAGTAATCACTTATATTGCATTTAACAATCCCTAAAGAAATTTACTTTCTAACCGCGTGGAAACTGAATTTACATAAACAGATGATTGAGGCTTGACGCTAAATTTCACCTTAATAAACACTTCTAGGTTTCTGGCACACTGTGGATATTGCTGCAGTAATTACATATATATGCTGCTTATTTAAATGGAACCTTCCAAAAAATGTAAATTGTGACCATCTGGAAAATGAAAATACGTAAATGGACGAATGAGGCTTGATGCTCAGTTTCAAATTAATACACACAGGTAGATTGCTGCCACACCTTAGGTATTGCTGCAATAATCATGTATATATACTGCTTAGGCTACTTTTACACTTGCGTTAGGAGCGGATCCGTCTGGTGTCTGCACAGACGAATCCGCTCCTATAATGCAAACGCTTGGATCCGTTTGCATAACTGTTTATTTCAGATCTGATTTTTCACTTCGGAAAACTTAGATCCAACAGTATATTCTAAAAACAGAAGCGTTCCCATGGTGATGGGGACGCTTCAAGTTAGAATATACTGAGAACTGTGTACATTACTGCCCCCTGCTGCCCGGCCGATGCTGCCAGGCAGCAGGGTGCAGACCCCCCCCTCCTGTATTTAACTTATTGGTGGCCAGTGCGGGCCCCTCCTCCCTCCCCAGTATTAATTGTACTCAGTGCGGCCCCCCTCCCTCTATATTCATCGGTGGCCAGTGCGGATTCCGAGTATTAAATATGACCAGTGCGGCCTCCCCCTCCCTCCCTCCCCAGTATTAAATATGACCAGTGCGGCCTCACCCTCCCTCTATATTCATTGGTGGCCCGGCCAGTGCGGATTCCAAGTATTGTGACCAGTGCAGCCTCCCCTCTTCCCCCCCCCTAATTAAAATCACCCCCCCCCCCCCATCATTGGTGGCAGCGGAGAGTACCGATCGGAGTCCCAGTTTAAATCGCTGGGGCTCCGATCGGTTACCATGGCAGCCAAGACGCTATTGCAGTCTTGGCTGCCATGGTTACTTAGCAACAAATAGCAGCATTATACTTACCTGAAGAGCTGCGATGTCTGTGTCCGGCCGGGAGCTCCTCCTACTGGTAAGTGAAAGGTCTGTGCGGCGCATTGTGACCTTTCACTTACCAGTAGGAGGAGCTCCCGGCCGGACACAGACATCGCAGCTCTTCAGGTAAGTATAATGCTGCTATTTGTTGCTAAGTAACCATGGCAGCCAAGACTGCAATAGCATCTTGGCTGCCATGGTAACCGATCGGAGCCCCAGCAATTTAAACTGGGACTCCGATCGGTACTCTCCGCTGCCACCAATGATGGTGGGGGGGGGGGAGATTTTAATTAGGGGGGGAAGAGGGGAGGCTGCACTGGTCACAATACTTGGAATCCGCACTGGCCAGGCCACCAATGAATATAGAGCGAGGGGGAGGCCGCACTGGTCATATTTAATACTGGGGAGGAGGGAGGGGGAGGCCGCACTGGTCATATTTAATATTGGGGAGGGAGGGAGGGGGAGGCCGCACTGGTCATATTTAATACTGGGGAGGGAGGGAGGGAGAGGCCGCACTGGTCATATTTAATACTGGGAATCCGCACTGGCCACCGATGAATATAGAGGGAGGGGGGCCGCACTGGTTACAATTAATACTGGGGAGGGAGGGGGGCCCGCACTGGCCACCAATAAGTTAAATACAGGAGGGGGGGGGTCTGCCCCCTGCTGCCTGGCAGCATCTGCCAGGCAGCAGGGGGCAGTCATGTACACAGTTCTCAGTATATTCTAACTTGAAGCGTCCCCATCACTATGGGAACGCCTCTGTGTTAGAATATACTGTTGGATCTGAGTTTGACGATCTAACTCAAATCCGATGGTATATTCTAACATAGAGGTGTTCCCATGGTGATGGGGATGCTTCAAGTTAAAATATACCATCGGATCTGATGGTATATCAATAGGGACTCCTGACTTTACATTGAAAGTCAATGGGGGACGGATCCGTTTGAAATTGCACCATATTGTGTCAACGTCAAACGGATCCGTCCCCATTGACTTGCATTGTAAGTCTGGACGGATCCGTTTGGCTCCACACGGCCAGGCGGACACGAAAACGCTGCAAGCTGCGTTCGGGTGTCCGCCTGCTGACCGGAACGGAGGCCAAACGGTGCCAAACTGATGCATTCTGAGCGGATCCGCATCCACTCAGAATGCATTGGGGCCGTACGGATCAGTTCGGGGACGCTTGTGAATGCTTTCAAACGGAACTCACAAGCGGAGCCCCGAACGCTAGTGTGAAAGTAGCCTTAATTAAATGGAACCTGCACCTCTCTATTGTAAACAACACACATAATTCTTCTTTGGAATCCTAGCCTTTCCCTTTAAGCCCCTTTCACTCGAGCGAGTATTCCACGCGTGATGCGAATGCATTGAGCCCGCACGGAATCCAGACCCATTCAATGGGGCTGTGTACATGTGCGTTGGTTTTTAAGCATCACTGGAAGTGAATGGAGTTGCATGAAAATTGCATCCGCAAGCAAGTGCAATTGCGATTAGTTTTTCACAGATAGTTGCTAAGAGATGTTGTTTGTATACATTCAGTTTTTTTGCACGCGCGTGCAAAACACATTAAATCGCATTGCACCAGCGTGATAAAAACTGAACAACTTAACGCGATCACAAACAAATCTCAGTTTTCACTGAACGCATATGCAACGCATCCGGACCTCATACGGACACGCTCATCTGCAAGGGCCCTTACTCTCCCTGGCAATAAGCTTGCTTAATTTCTGACTGTCCCTGATTGATTTTTCACTGTCCCTGACTCCATAAGATCGTTTTCTTGGCACAGTCTCATACAACCTCCCTCATTGACAGCACAGCACAGAATGGAATTCTACTTGTTCTGCTAGAGCACCTTACTACCTGATGCAGCTTTGATTGGCTCATTTAGGCTGTCTGTCAGCCTGGGAGCCAATCAGGGCAATTCACCTCCCTCCCCCACTTCCTCTCAGGGTCATGTGAGAACCCTTCTTCTTCCACCCCAGTGCTTTTTTCCAGCCAAAATTTGCCCTAAAATGGCCGTTGCAGTGGATTCATCTGACATGAACACAGAAAGATTCAGGTTCATCTGCCATCTGAAAAATAGCAAAGTTTGGATCGAACTCGGTTTGGTACCAACTGGTTTGCTCATCTTTAATTAAGACTGATGAAAAGTGATCAGGACAGGAAGTCTCAACATATTATTAGGCTTAAATGGGTTGTCCAAGTTAGTTTTATTGATGACCTATTCGCAGGAGAAGTCCTCAATATCAGATCAGCAGGGATCCGACACCCAACACCCCTGCTCATCGGCTGGTTGAAGAGAAGCGTGTGTCATGCCAGTGCAGCCTTCTCTTCATTGTATACCTGGTAGCTGTTGCAACAGCAGCAGTGAGAAAGCGTAACTACAAGAATCCATCCCATTCACTTCAATGGGACGGCTTGTTCCTATTTGTGTGTATAGGAGGATAGATCATCAATAAAAATAATTTGGACAGCCCCTTTAATGGGCAGCCAAATAGGATTTTAGCTATATTTTAAATATACAGAAGGTAGTGACATGAAGAACAAAAATAACTTGTAAAAAATAATTTTAAATATGTTGAATAGTGTTGAGCAAAACATTTGAAGTAAAATTTCATTTAGAAGTTTAGGAAAACTTTGATTCGCAACAAATTTGAATTTCCTTGCGCTTGGTGGTACAAAATCGTTTTTTCTTAAAATGGCAACTGCATGTTAAAGAAAGTGAAGGATCACCTATAATGTCGTGCAGCCAGCCAATCCGCAGATATACATTTCCAGTCTCATTTTACACCGTCTGCTGTTTCCACATAGATTAATAGAGAACCTATTTTTGTTAACCACTGATAGTAGAGACCCAGTCACAGAGTGGGGAGGGTGTCAGCAATAAGTTTGTGTTGGCGTCACTGTTTATTTTTTCTCTTCTCCTTCACTCTTCTGATCTGTCAGAAGAACAACCCCTCAAAAAAGGATCCTCTCTTTTGAGCATCCACCTTCACATGGTCAGTATGTGGTCAGTAATTGATCAGTATATGTAAGGCAAAAACTAGAGTGGGTCCAAAACAGAGATGACATGTTAAGGAAATATTTGCATGTCTTCTGTGTTTTGGACTCTCCTGCTTTTGGATTCGAAATCATGAACACATCCTGATGCAAAATACTGACTGTGTAATCAAGGCCTTATGGATAATCAATTGTGTCTTTCATTTTTCGGCTCAGATTTTGACAGACCAGAAGAAAGGTAAAATAAACAATGATGTCAACAAGGCCAAATAAGGACACTAGTGGCCCCACAATAGACTGGTGAGGTTGGCAACAGCATGAGGAGTCAACATAGTGACCCAGTGACAGAGTGGGGAGGGTAGCAACAGTATGAGGAGTCAACATAGTGACTCAATCATAGAGTGGGGATAGTGACAACAGCTTGAGGAGTTAACATAGTAGCCCATTCACATAGTGGGGAGGGTGGCAACAACATGAGAAGTTCACATAGTGGCCGAGTCACATTGTGGGGTGGTGGGGCAACAGCAGTGGCAGTAACAGCACAAGATGGTGTCAGTAGGAGAAGATGGCGGCAGAGTCAGCAGATGTGTGGCATGAGGCGGTTGGCAGCATCAGAAAAGTGGCTGAAGCACATGGCTAGAAATAATGTGTCATATGTCACAATGTTCTAGTGTGGCAACATACTGCAGTGAGAAGATTACTGCCAGAATGATCTAGTCTCATGCATAAGGCACAGGTATGTGGAAATCCTGGCTGACCAACACCAAATTTAACTTTTTAAAGGTAAATCTCTCAAAATGTTGTGCTAAAAGGCGTGTTCTCTTTGGGGTAACTATGCCCCCCACCACATAATACACCTGCTCTGATACCACACTACTGGCTGGGCAGGAAAGCTTGTCCAGGGCAAACTCTGCCAGTTGCAACCACAATTCAAGTTTGGCTGCCCAGTAGGATGTAGGATGTGGGTGACAAAGTGCACTCCATGTATGCCACCATCTGATGGTTCAGGTTCTGCTCCATGTCCTGCTGTTGTTGGCTGGTTTCTTCAGTAGGTGGGTGAAGAAACATGCTTATCAGAGACTCAAGACTCAAGTTGCTGTCAATGGAGCTGTCACTGCTCATGCCCCCCCACCCCACCCCTCCTCCAGCAGTCATGGCAGTGGAGCTTGAGAGCAGAAGAACCCCTCCGGTCAGACCTTAGTGAGAATGGGCGATGGTACACATAGGCAGCGGCCAACTGACTACATAAAATGTCTCGATAGTAGTTTAGTGGGTGCAAAAAAGGCCCCCATTTTGGCCATGTAGTGAGGGTTTAACATGGTGGAGAGCCAGTAGTCATCCCCTTTTCCTGCAGTGGAGGCTAAGGACAAGGTGGAGGATAAGGAGGCAGAGGAGGAGTTTGGAGCCAGACTCACAGCTTGAGAACATGGAAGTGACAGTGCCGTCACCTGGATAAGTTGCTGGTGTGGCTGGGCAGGAATCACACTTACCCAGTGGGCCATAAAGGACATATTGTCCATGACCGTAGTTATAGCTCCACACGTCGGCACTGCCTTGAACTTTAGCAGACACTGACAGGCTCAAGGACTGGCCCACCTTCTTTAGGGCTGGTACAGCCTTTTTGGAGAAGTAATGACAGTTTGGTACTCTGCACCTTGGCTCAGCACAAGTCATCAGTTCTCTGAAAGGTGCAGAGTCCACCACATGGAATGTGAGAGACTGTAGTACCAACAACTTGGCCAGGAGCACGTTTAGCTTCTGCACCATTGAATGAGTGCATGCATACTTTTGTCTTTTTGCAATCGCCTCAGTGATCGATTGTTGGCAAAACGCATGACAGAGAGGAGGAGGAAGAGCATCAGTACCAATAGATGATGGGAAGGAAACACAGCTCCCTTCTGTGGAGGTGGTGGAGCCTTGGTTGTTGGAGAAGTGGTGTGAGCCGCTGGGAGATGCCTCAAGCTGTACCACTACATTAGTACCACGATTTCCCCAGGCTACTTTATGGTGTTGATGCAGGTCTGTGGTGCTAACATTGGCAACCTGGTCACGCTTCACCTTCTGCCCACACATTCTATATACAGCCACACTGATGTCCTCCATCGATTTGATGAGAAATTCCAAACAACGGCATGTATTGCATTTTACCCCCACCACTCTGTTCTGACTGCCTGCCACTGCCTTTATGAAGCCATGCTCAGTTAGTTGTTCTGTACAGATAGGCTCCTGAGTAGCAGGCGGTCTACCCTGGGCACGTTTGGCATCAGATCTCATACTGCTGCCACCCTGCTGGCTTACGGCCACGCTTGCACCCTTCAGAGTAACCCACTGACTCCTGGCTGGGGCTGTCTTATGTGAGTTGAGATGATATTGAAGGCCAAGTCAACCATTCCAGGACAGTAGGATGACAGTGGCAGCTGTCCTGTGTGGCCTGCTACTGCTACCACCCCCTTCTTCTGCTGCTACTTTTGCTGGCTCCAGGAACATTTTTGCCACTAGTCTTGATAGCGAATATTCTAATCACAAATTTTTATCGTAAATATTGGCACTTTGAGAATTTGAAAATATCTAGAATATAGTGCTATATATTCGTAATAGTGAATATTCTAGATTTTTCTTCATTAGTACCCATGATCCCTCACTGCTTCTTGCTTGTGGGCCAATGAGAAGGCTGCAATATCTTTGACTTTAGGAGTAGTGTTGATCGCTAATTTTCGTATTGCAAATTTTCCCATTGCCGATTTTCGCAATCAAGAAAATAATGACTGGAGATTAAGAATTCTCGAATTTGCGAATATATGATGAATATTCGGCCAAATATTCGCAAAATATCGCAAATTCGAATATTGCCTCTGCCACTCATCACTGGTGTCCACCTGATTTCATAGATAAGCAATTCCATTAGGCCTTGATTCTCATGTTAGGGTGAATAACCTGTGTAATATAACTTTAGTTTGTGTGGTGTTCACATTGACATTGAGTAACTTATTATACATATACAGTTACTGTTACTGTAAAGTGTGTCCTCCAAAGGAATGGGCAGTGGAAAAAATGTTCCTGGAGCCAGCAGAAGTTGCAGCAGAAGAAGAGGTGGTGGTAGCAGCAGACACAGCAACAGGCTAGAGCTGCCAGTGTCATCCAACGGTCATGTTTTGACGACCAATCCTGCTGTCCTGGAATAGCTGACTCGGTCTTTAACATAATCTCAACTGACATTAGATACCCACAGCCATTAATTTGTGGGTTTCTGTGACACCAAAGCTTCAGGTCATATTTGCAGCCACCACTTACTAGAAGTGCACAAATAGTTCCACAACATGGACAGTGACATACCAGAGGGGGATCAATAGCAAATATTCCCACAAAAAATATGTATTTTAATCAGGGGCCATTTTTATGCGTCTTAAAGGGAAACTCTCAAAAATTTGCTTTGCTGGAGCCTAGAAATTTTTTATTTTAGGCCACGGGTGTACAGGCCCCAAAAATCAGGCATACACCTGACAGAAAAGAACAAGTGATTATATGGCTGGAGGTACATTAGTCGGTCACTGAATAACAATTTTACTGTAGGTCAGTGGAGTATAGACCCCTAAAATTAGGCATTCACCTGACAGAAAAGAACAAGTGATTATGTGGCTGGAGGTATATTAGACAGTCAGTGGATAACAATTTTACTGTAGGTCAGTACAGCCCCCAAAAATTAGGCATTCACCTAACAGAAAAGAACAAGTGATTATGTTGCTGGAGGTACATTAGGCGGTCACTGAATAACAATTTTACTGTAGGACAGTGGAGTACAGGCTCCCAAAATTAGGCATTCACCTGACAGAAAAGAACAAGTGATTATGTGGCTAGAGGTACATTAGGCGGTCACTGAATAACAATTTTACTGTAGGTCAGTGGAGTATAAACCCCCAAAATTAGGCATTCACCGGACGGAAAAGAACAAGTGATTATGTGGCTGGAGGTATATTAGACGGTCAGTGGATAAAAAATTTACTGTAGGCCAGTACAACCCCAAAAATTAGGCATTCACCTGACAAAAAAGAACTAGTAATTATGTGTCTGGAGATACATTAGGCGGTCACTGGATTAAAATTTTACTGTAGGCCACTGGAGTAGAGGCCCCAAAAAATTAGGCATTCACCTGACAGAAAATACTTTTTATGCCACTGTATATACATAAGACAAGGACCATTCTTTGTTCTGGGTCGTGGAGGATATATGTGGGCTGGCATGAGGAAATTCAATTACACGTGGTCATTATACAGTAGGTGTTGAAATCCTCAGAGGTTCATGCCTCATTCATTTTTAGAAATGTGAGGTTGTACACACTGTCGTGAGCTAGGTCAGTGCGCTTATCGGTCACAATCCCCCCTGCTGCGCTGAACGTCCTTTCGGACAGGACACTCGACTAGGGGCAAGCCAAGAGTTCCATGGCAAATTGTGCCAGCTCTTTCCACAGGTCAAGCCTGCACACCCAGTTTTCCAGGAGTTTCTCGCTTCTCAGAGCATCAATATCGGCCGTTAACCCGATGTAGTCGGATACCTGTCGATCTAGGCTGTTGATGGGTTGGCTGCAAGAATGATCTGATATCCGAAGTGACCAACACATCTTCAAACCGCCTCTTCTCTCAGGCGCAGTAGTATTGGTACCCGTACCTGTTTCGCAGTGGGTGGAAATGCCTCTGCCAGCTCCAGCAACAGCAGAATGCAGCATCATTCGCAGCAATGCCTGGAAATGCTGCATTCTGCCAGCCCTCTGTGATGCTGGTAACATGTCTGCCATTTTGTGTTTGTACTGGTGGTTCCTTGCCCTTTATGCTTTTTATACGGGGACCCCTCTTCAAACACTGGAGCATGAAGGCCCCCATTTACACTAAATTGGAAGCGGTGGAGAGCCCTGGCTCCTGCTCATCGCCCAGGAGAATCTGTCTCCTCCCCCTAGCCACGGACAACACCAAGGATCCATAGAAAGTTTAAAGTCCCCCTCAAAGCCTGCTATTCTTGCTCCTCCTCCCCCCAGCCACCATCCTCCTCTGACTCCTCTTCACACTCCTGCTGACTTGTCTCAGATGGAGTAGCCCCCCCTGGGAATTCATTCAGCATTGTGACTTCCTCATCTTCCAGCTCCTGCTCCTCGACGGCTTGAAAAATGAAACAATGCACGCTCCAGAAAGAAGGCGTAAGGTACGATATCACTGACGGTGCTCTGGCTGCAACTGACCAGTTTGGTGATCTCATCAAATGGCCGTAGAAGTCTGCATGCGTCACGCATGAGCAGGCACTGGCGCAGTGAAAAGAAACCAAGCTCTTTAGAACCTGTCCTGCTGCAGAGTTCGTTCAGGTAGTCGTTAACATCACGTTGCTGCTAAAGCAGCCTGTCAAGCATATACAAGGTGGAGTTCCAGCGCGTTGGTGTAACGGTCGCGTACACACACAGGTGGGAGGGAAGTGACCACTGCGCTCCACCCTTACCCCTGGCCCTGCCTACTTGCCTCGCGAGTCCTAATGACAGGGGACAACTGGACGGTCAAGGCAGACTTAGGAGCAGGGAGCCACCCAGCTAGTAAAGCCGCCCTGGGAACGAAGTAAAACACAGATCCTCGTTCCCGAAGCTAAGCAGCAGGTCTGCGGCTAATGGGGGACCGAGTGTACCTTCGGAACCCCGTTACAGTCGGGCTGTCACAAATCAGACGTCTGATGGGCAGGTGGTGTCACCGTTGAATGTCAACAAGGCGAGCCAAGGCCGTGTAAGATCTTCTAAAATGGCCAGAGATTTTCCTGGCCTGCCGCAAGATGTCCTGGACAGTGATGGCCAGTTCGCAGTGTGAAGGCTGTTCTCAGAACTGCCTGCTCCCGGTGACCGCATGTGTTTCAGAGCGGCTCGCTGCACAGGCACAGGTAAGGACTTACCTCTGCATCGCCGGACTTGGGAATAAAGATGGCAGATCGCATGTGTTCGTCGGCGAACACTGCGAGCTGGCCATCACTGGTCCTGGACCCCGGGATATTTGGCAATGAATCGCTGCATGACTAAGTTCAGGAAGTGTGCCATGCACGGCATGTGTGTCATTTTGCCCTGTTTCAGAGAGCTCAGCAGATTGGCACCGTTGTCGCACACCACTTTACCAACTGTCAAATTGAGCGGGGTTAGCCACTGATTGGCCTGTGACTACTGAGCTGAAGGCAGTGCAGGATGGTGAGGCTCTTGGCTTCCAGGAACACCAGCTGCAGCACAGCATGGCAACGTCTCACCTGGCACGTCAAATAGGTTCTGGGGAGCTTGGGGGGTGCAGCAAAAGAGGCGGTAGCAGTGCAAAAGGAGGAGTCAGCCGAGGAGGAGACGGAGGATGGAATAGGAGGAGGAGAAGAAGAGGCAGGCCTGCATGCAATCTGTGGCGGTAACACCAAATCCACACGGGTGCCACGGGTTATATGCTTGATGGCTGTCAGAAGGTTCAACCAGTGGGCAGTAAAAGTTATGTACTTTTCCTGCCCGTGTTTGCTAGACCACGTGTCTGTGGTCAGATGTATCTTGGCACCTACACTGTGTGCCAGGGATATATTAACTTGCCGCTGAACATGGCCAAATAGCTCTGGGATGCCCTTCTGGGATAAATATTTCCTTCCTGGGACCTTCCATTGCGGTGTGCCAATGACCACAATTTTTCTAAAGGCCTCCGAGTCCACCAATTTATATGGCAGTAGTTAGCGGGCTAGTAGTTCCGACAAGCCAGCGGTCAGCCATTGGGCAACAGGGTTATCCGGCATCATCAACGTTTTACGCTCGAACATTTGGGCCATGGAAGCCTTCCTTCTGCCAGATAAACGCGACGACGGCATGGTGGAAGGTGGAGTTGAGGAGAAATGGGAGGAGAGAGGAGAAGGAGAAGATATAGGACGTGGAGCACCGGGAGTGTGGCTTTGTGAGTTCTAACAGCATTGCTCCCACTGGGCTCAGTGATGGGAGGCAAGGTGCCTTCTTAAGGTGGTCGTCCCTAGGTGAGTGTTGGGCTTACCGCGACGTATGCGTTGACAGCACAGGCTGCAGAAGGCAACATTATTGTCAGCAGCTGACATGTTAAAAAAAAAAAAACACACTGCGGAACCATGTGTCCTAGGAGCGCAAGATGTGACCGTGCATGGTGGATGACCCGCTCCAGATACATTTGCAGTCTGCTTTTTGCCTCCGGTGCACTGCGAGTTCTGCCTGCTTCTCCTCCATATCTGCTGCTCCGTCTCTCCCTCTGAACTCCCCTCCTCTTCCTCTCTTGTGGGCACCCATGTGATGTCCATCAACATGTCAACATTGTCACCTTCACCACCATTGACATTAGAGATCTCAGAGTAGGCAGCAACAGTGGGGACCACCCTCCTTGGGCTGATCTGGGTACTGTTGTCAGACCGCTGGGTGGCGGTCGTTGCTACCTCATCTTCCTCATCCGATGCCAAGAATGGCTGCACATCGGTAAGGTCTGGGAATGGATGGAAAAATAATTCCTCTGACTCAAGTGGAGGGGCTATAGTGGTGGTGGTGTCTTTGGGGCTGCATACAGCAGTGAGTTGGGAGGGTGAAGATACAGAGGATGAGGCGGGTGCAGAAGCGGAAGGCTGAGTGAGCCATTCAACCAAGTCTGGTGCGTCCATTGATGTAATCACACGCATTCTCCAACTTCCCACTTAGGCTCCAGCCTGGTGCATTTTCCAGACCCCTACCAGACCTGCAGAACGGCCTGCCTCTTCCTCTGCCTGTCATTTTCAAAATGACCCTATGCCAAAGTCCCTAGAGAAGAGGAGTATTTGTGGAAGCAGGTATATCGCAGGCCGCAATCAGTATTTGGTGGAAGCTGGTACAAACCGGATTCCAAAAAAGTTGGAACACTAAACAAATTGTGAATAAACACTGAATGCAATGATGTGGAGATGGCAAATGTCAATATTTTATTTGTAATAGAACATAGATGACAGATCAAACGTTTAATCCGAGTAAATGTATCATTTTAAAGGAAAAATGCGTTGATTCCAATTTTCACGGTGTCAACAAATCCCAAAAAAGTTGGGACAAGTAGCAATAAGAGGCTGGAAAAAGTAAATTTGAGCATAACGAAGAGCTGGAAGACCAATTAACACTAATTAGGTCAATTGGCAACATGATTGTGTATAAAAAGAGCTTCTCAGAGTGGCAGTGTCTCTCAGAAGCCAAGATGGGTAGAGGATCACCAATTCCCACAATGTTGCGCAGAAAGATAGTGGAGCAATATCAGAAAGGTGTTACCCAGCAAAAAATTGCAAAGACTTTGCATCTATCATCATCAACTGTGCATAACATCATCCGAAGATTCAGAGAATCTGGAACAATCTCTGTGCGTAAGGGTCAAGGCCGTAAAACCATACTGGATGCCCGTGATCTCCGGGCCCTTAAACGACACTGCACTACAAACAGGAATGCTACTGTAAAGGAAATCACAGAATGGGCTCAGGAATACTTCCAGAAACCATTGTCAGTGAACACAATCCACCGTGCCATCCGCCGTTGCCAGCTGAAACTCTACAGTGCAAAGAAGAAGCCATTTCTAAGCAAGATCCACAAGCTCAGGCGTTTTCACTGGGCCAGGGATCATTTAAAATGGAGTGTGGCAAAATGGAAGACTGTTCTGTGGTCAGACGAGTCACGATTAAAAGTTATTTTTGGAAATCTGGGACGCCATGTCATCCGGACCAAAGAGGACAAGGACAACCCAAGTTGTTATCAACGCTCAGTTCAGAAGCCTGCATCTCTGATGGTATGGGGTTGCATGAGTGCGTGTGGCATGGGCAGCTTGCATGTCTGGAAAGGCACCATCAATGCAGAAAAATATATTCAGGTTCTAGAACAACATATGCTCCCATCCAGACGTCATCTCTTTCAGGGAAGACCCTGCATTTTTCAACAAGATAATGCCAGACCACATTCTGCATCAATCACAACATCATGGCTGCGTAGAAGGATCCGGGTACTGAAATGGCAGTCCAGATCTATGCAGTCCAGATCTATCACCTATAGAGAACATTTGGCGCATCATAAAGAGGAAGCTGCAACAAAGAAGGCCCAAGACGATTGAACAGTTAGAGGCCTGTATTAGACAAGAATGGGAGAGCATTCCTATTTCTAAGGCCTCATGCACACGACCGTTGTGTGCACCCGTGGCCGTTGTGCCGTTTTCCGTTTTTTTTCGCGGACCCATTGACTTTCAATGGGTCCGTGGAAAAATCGGAAAATGCACCGTTTTGCAGCCGCGTCCGTGATCCGTGTTTCCTGGCCGTGAAAAAAATAGGACCTGTCCTATTTTTTTCACGGCCAACGGTTCACGGACCCATTCAAGTCAATGGGTCCGTGAAAGTACACGGATGCACACAAGATTGGCATCCGTGTCCGTGATCCGTGGCCGTAGGTTAGTTTTTATACAGACGGATCCGAAGATCCGTCTGCATAAAAACTTTTTCATAGCTGAGTTTTCACTTCGTGAAAACTCAGAACCGACAGTATATTCTAACACAGAGGCGTTCCCATGGTGATGGGGACGCTTCAGGTTAGAATATACTAACAGAACTGTGTACATGACTGCCCCCTGCTGCCTGGAAGGTGCTGCCAGGCAGCAGGGGGCAGCCCCCCCCCTGTAGTTAACACATTGGTGGCCAGTGTGGCCGGCCCCCCCCCTCCCTCCCCTGTAGTTAACTCATTGGTGAGCAGTGCGGCCGGCCCCCCCCTCCCCTGTAGTTAACTCATTGGTGGCCAGTGGGCCCCCCTCCCCTGTAGTTAACTCATTGGTGGCCAGTGCGGCCGGCCCCCCTCCCTCCCCTGTAGTTAACTCGTTGGTGGCCAGTGGGCCCCCCCTCCCCTGTAGTTAACTCGTTGGTGGCCAGTGGGCCTTCTCCCCTCCCTCCCCCTCCTAATTAAAATCTCCCCCCTATTATTGGTGGCAGCGGAGTGTACCGATCGGAGTCCCAGTTTAATCGCTGGGGCTCCGATCGGTAACCATGGCAACCAGGACGCTACTGCAGTCCCGGTTGCCATGGTTACTTAGCAATTTATAGAACCATTATACTTACCTGTGAGCTGCGATGGTCTGCGTCCGGCCGGGAGCTCCTCCTACTGGTAAGTGACAGGTCCGGCCGAGAGCTCCTCCTACTGGTAAGTGACAGGTCATGTCACTTACCAGTAGGAGGAGCTCCCGGCCGGACCTGTCACTTACCAGTAGGAGGAGCTCCCAGCCGGACGCAGACCATCGAAGCTCGCAGGTAAGTATAATGGTTCTATAAATTGCTAAGTAACCATGGCAACCGGGACTGCAGTAGCGTCCTGGTTGCCATGGTTACCGATCGGAGCCCCAGCGATTAAACTGGGACTCCGATCGGTACACTCTGCTGCCACCAATGATAGGGGGGAGATTTTAATTAGGAGGGAGGGGAGAAGGCCCACTGGCCACCAACGAGTTAACAACAGGGGAGGGAGGGGGGCCGGCCACACTGGCCACCAATGAGTTAACTACAGGGGAGGGAGGGGCCCACTGGCCACCAATGAGTTAACTACAGGGGAGGGAGGGGCCCACTGGCCACCAATGAGTTAACAAGAGGGGAGGGAGGGGGGGGGGCGGCCGCACTG
Organism: Bufo bufo; assembly: GCF_905171765.1. Classification (NCBI taxonomy): domain Eukaryota; kingdom Metazoa; phylum Chordata; class Amphibia; order Anura; family Bufonidae; genus Bufo; species Bufo bufo. The sequence goes on along the minus strand of NC_053389.1, from coordinate 358,087,241 downwards.
GCCACCAATGAGTTAACTACAGGGGAGGGGGGGCCGGCCGCACTGGCCACCAATGTGTTAACTACAGGGGGGGGGCTGCCCCCTGCTGCCTGGCAGCAGGGGGCAATCATGTACACAGTTCTTTTAGTATATTCTAACCTGAACCGTCCCCATCACCATGGGAACGTCTCTGTGTTAGAATATACTGTCGGATTTGAGTTTCACGATGTAACTCAAATCCGACGGTATATTCTAACATAGAGGCGTTCCCATGGTGATGGGGACGCTTCAAGTTAAAATATACCATCGGATTGGAGAAAACTCCGATCCGATGGTATATTAACTCCTGACTTTACATTGAAAGTCAATGGGGGACGGATCCGTTTGAAATTGCACCATATTGTGTCAACGTCAAACGGATCCGTCCCCATTGACTTGCATTGTAATTCAGGACGGATCCGTTTGGCTCCGCACGGCCAGGCGGACACCAAAATGACTTTTTTTTCATGTCCGTGGATCCTCCAAAAATCAAGGAAGACCCACGGACGAAAAAACGGTCACGGATCACGGAAAAACGGAACCCCGCAAAAAAATACGGTCGTGTGCATGAGGCCTAAACTTGAGAAACTGGTCTCCTCGGTCCCCAGACGTCTGTTGAGTGTTGTAAGAAGAAGGGGAGATGCCACACAGTGGTGAAAATGGCCTTGTCCCAACTTTTTGGGGATTTGTTGACACCATGAAATTCTGATTCAACATATTTTTCCCTTAAAATGGTACATTTTCTCAGTTTAAACTTTTGTTCCGTGATTTATGTTCTATTCTGAATAAAATATTAGAAGTTGGCACCTCTACATCATTGCATTCAGTTTTTATTCACGCTTTGTATAGTGTCCCAACTTTTTTGGAATCCGGTTTGTGTATCAAACCCTTTAATCAGTATTTTGTGGAAGCAGGTGTATCGCAGGCCTCAATCAATATTTGGTAAAAGCAGGTATATAGAACCACTTAATCAATATTTGGTGGAAGCAGATATATCGCACCGCTCAATCAGTATTTTGTGGAAGCAGGTGTATTGCAGACCTCAAACAATATTTGGTGAAACCAGGTATAACGCACCCCTCAATTTGTATTTTGTGGATGCAGGCATATGAAACCCCTTAATCAGTATTTTGCAGAAGCAAGTAATTTGCACCCCTCAATCTGTATTTTGTGGAAGCAGGTATATCGCAGGCCTCAATCAGTAATTGGTTGAAGCAGGTATATCGCACCCCTCAATTAGTATTTTGCAGAAGCAGGAATATCGCACCCCTCAATCAGTATTTTGTGGAAGCAGGTGCATCGCAGACCTCAATCAATATGTGGTGTAAGCAGGTACATCGCAGACCTCAATCAATATTTGGTGTAAGCAGGTACATCGCAGACCTCAATCAATATTTGGTGTAAGCAGGTATATCGCACCCCTCAATTTGTATTTTGTGTAAGCAGGTATATCGCAGGCCTCAATCAATATTTGGTTGAAGCAGGTATATCGCACCCCTCAAATCAGTATTTTGTGGAAGCAGGTATATCAATCCCCTCAATCTGTATTTTGTGGAAGCCGGTTGTCACTACCAGAGCTTTGGGACGTTCTCACAGCTCTGTTTCTCCACCCCTGTGATGATGTCACTACTAGAGCTGGGAGGAGTTTTCTGTTTCCTTCCGCCCAGCTGTTTCTCCTCCATTTGATTTCCCTGCCTTTATATTCCCCCTCCTCCTATTGTAGGTGTGGATTATATTTCTCATTTGGGTTGTAGCTCTTGCTTGAGTATCTTCCCTTGTATGCTATCCTTTCACTGGACCTGTGTTCTGCTGCAGCAAGTACTCCGGATATTGCCAGCCTGTCTTTGGATCCGTCTTCACTGCGGCTGCAGCCCTTCAGCTAAGTGTGCAGACATTGCTGTGTATCTGTGTGTTTTCTGACTGGATCCGAGGCGACCACGGTTCCCTCCATATACTGAGCAGGGCAAGGGTGGCCGTGCCCCTTCCACTATTGTAGGGGTTACAGTGGCCATCAGTCTTAGGTACGCGGGCATGCCTCCTTCCACCATTTGGATCCGGCATGGGATTAGCAGCATAGGGAGAGCTTTTGAGGGTCGGACAGGGGTCACCCTTTATCCTCCCTAGTTTGGGTCCAGTCAGTAGCTCTATTTTCTGTGCATGCTCTTGTTGCTCACACACAGCCGTGACATTATAATCCACCAAAACCGTCTTTTTTGACATGGATCCGCTTTCTGGCCTGGTTGACCGCATGCAGGGTCTTTCTTTGGAGGTAGCGGATCTCCGTCAATCTATGACTCAGCTTCAAGCATTGGGCTCTGCTCCGGCCCATGGAGTCTGTTGCGAGCCAAAGGTCTCACTTCCGGAAACGTTCTCCGGGGGCAGTGAGAGTTTTGTTCGCTTCAGAGAGGCATGCAAACTCCATTTTTGCTTGTGTCCACATTCCTCTGGTAATCAGGAGCAGAGGGTGAGGATTGTCATCTCCCTGCTCAGGGGTAATGCTCAGACTGGGGCTTTTTCGCGGCCATCAGGGGATCCCTCCCTTCGATCCGTGGAAGGATTTTTTGTGGCCCTGGGGCAGATATATGATGACCCGGATCGTGTTGCTCTGGCCGAATCTAACTTACGTTTTTTATGCCAGAGCAAACTGTCTGCGGAGCTTTATTGTTCTGAATTTCGGAGATGGGCAGCTGATTCAGGTTGGAATGATGCTGCACTCCGGAGTCAGTTCTGTCATGGTCTCTCAGAGAGATTGAAAGATGCGTTTGCTTTCCATGAGAGACCAACGTCCTTAGAGTCTGCCAAGTCACTGGCGGTACGCCTTGACAGGCGTCTAAGAGAAAGAAACGAGACCTCTCTGTCCAGCCATTGTCAGTCTAGGGGCAGTGGTGCGGACTCATTCAGTGTGCAGGGGCCTCATCCTGTCTCGCTCCCCTCTGAGGAGGAGCCCATGCAGCTGGGTCGACTTGCCCCTGATAAAAGAGGATTTAGTCCTCAGAGTATGGTGTGTTTTTGTTATGGGGGCATAGGTCATTTGGCAAATGTTTGTCCGTCTAGGACATTCTTGAACTGTACTAAGAGCGATAATAAGAGAAAAACCTCAAAAGGTAAATCATCAAACTCTGCTTCATCTGCTACTTTGGGCAAAGTTGATGTAGGAATTGATGCTTTTCCTCTGACCTGCAGTTCCCGTTTTCTCCTGTCTGCCAGGGTGGCGCTAGAGAGCAAAGTAATTTCTTGTGAGATTTTTGTTGATAGTGGAGCGGCCGTCAATCTTATTGACACTCAATTTGTAGCCATGCATGGTTTTCAGGTTTGCACATTAGAAAAGGATATACCTGTTTTTGCTATTGACTCTGCTCCACTCTCACAGAGATCTCTGAAGGGCATTGTTCACAATATTCGGTTAGCTGTAGGTGACACTCATGTGGAGGATATATCTTGTTTTGTCCTTAACGGATTGCCTTCTCCTCTAGTTTTGGGGTTACCCTGGCTCACTAGACATAACCCCACTATTGATTGGCAAGGAAGGCAAATAAATGAGTGGAAAGACTTTTGTAGAGAGAATTGTCTTACAGCGACTTTTGCAGAGGTGTCTACTAAAACTGTGCCATAATTTCTCTCTGATTTCTCGGACGTGTTTTCCGAGAGCGGTGTTCAGGAGCTACCTCCTCACCGGGAGTTTGACTGTCCCATTAACCTCATTCCCGGCGCCAAGCTGCCAAAAGCTTGCCTCTACAATCTCTCACAACCGGAAAGAATCGCAATGCAAACCTATATCTCCGAGAGTCTCGATAAGGGGCATATTCGTCCCTCAAAATCACCTGTTGCCGCTGTTTTTTTTTTTGTTAAAAAAAAAGATGGCTCTCTGAGACCTTGCCTAGATTTTAGGGAGCTGAACCGTATCACGATTCGCGATCCCTATCCCCTTCCTCTGATCCCGGACCTCTTCAACCAAATTGTTGGGGCCAAGGTTTTTTCCAAATTGGATTTGAGAGGCGCGTACAACCTGGTCAGGGTCAGAGAGGGGGATGAATGGAAAACGGCCTTTAATACCCCTAACGGGCATTTCGAGAATCTCGTTATGCCTTTCGGCCTGATGAATGCTCCGGCCGTCTTTCAGCATTTTGTTAACAGTATTTTCTACCATTTAATGGGGAAATTTGTATTGGTGTATCTTGATGATATTTAGATTTTTTCCCCTGATGTTCAGACCCATCAGGATCATCTTTTTCAGGTTCTGCAGATTCTGCGGGAAAATAAATTGTACGCCAAGCTGGAGAAATGTGTTTTTATGGTATCGGAGATTCAATTTCTGGGTTTTCTCCTCTCTGCCTCTGGTTTTCGCATGGATCCGGAGAAGGTCCGTGCTGTACTTGAGTGGGAGCTTCCTGAGAATCAGAAGGCATTGATGCGCTTTTTGGGTTTTGCGAACTATTACAGAAAGTTCATTTTGAATTATTCCTCTGTGGTCAAACCCCTCACTGACATGACAAAAAAGGGGGCGGATTTTTCCTCTTGGTCGGAGGAGGCGCTTGCAGCTTTTTCTAAGATTAAAGAAAGTTTTGCATCTGCTCCCGTCTTGGTGCATCCCGATGTTTCCTTACCTTTTATTGTTGAGGTGGATGCTTCCGAGGTGGGTGTGGGTGCGATTTTGTCCCAGGGCCCTTCTCCTGCCAAATGGCGACCCTGTGCCTTTTTCTCTAAAAAACTCTCCCCGGCAGAGAAAAACTATGATGTGGGAGATAGGGAGTTGTTGGCCATCAAGTTGGCTTTCGAGGAATGGCGTCATTGGTTTGAGGGGGCCAGGCACCTTATCACCGTTTTTACCGACCATAAGAATCTGGCATACTTGGAGTCGGCCAGGCGTATGAATCCGAGACAGGCCAGATGGTCTCTGTTCTTCTCCAGATTCAATTTTGTCGTCACATTCCACCCTGGGATCAAAAATGTGAAGGCTGATGCTCTCTCTCGCTGTTTTCCGGGAGGAGGAAACTCCGAGGACCCGGGTCCCATTTTGGCGGAGGGAGTAGTTGTTTCTGCTCTATATTCGGATTTGGAGGCCGAGGTCCAGGCTGCCCAGACTGAGGCACCTGCCCGTTGTCCTTCTGGGAAGTTGTTTGTGCCTCCTGAGCTACGTCACAAACTCTTCAAGGAGCATCATGATACTGTTCTTGCTGGTCACCCCGGGAGTAGAGCCACGGTAGATCTCATTGCTCAGAGATTTTGGTGGCCCACTCTTCGTAAGTCGGTGGAGGGTTTTGTGGCTGCTTGTGAGACGTGCGCTCGCGCTAAGGTCCCTCGTTCACGGCCTTCAGGTTCCCTTCTCCCGTTACCCATACCTTCCCGTCCTTGGACACACCTGTCCATGGACTTTATCACGGATCTTCCTCGTTCCTCAGGGAAGTCGGTGATCCTGGTGGTGGTGGACCGTTTTAGCAAGATGGCTCATTTCGTACCTTTCCCTGGTTTACCCAATGCTAAAACGTTGGCGCAAGCTTTTGTCGACCATATTGTTAAATTGCATGGCATTCCCTCTGATATTGTTTCCGATAGAGGCACGCAGTTTGTGTCCAGGTTCTGGAAGGCTTTCTGTTCTCGCCTGGGGGTTCGGCTGTCCTTCTCTTCTGCTTTTCACCCGCAGTCGAATGGTCAGACTGAGCGCCTCAATCAGAATCTGGAGACATATTTGCGCTGTTTCGTGGCAGAGAACCAGGAGGATTGGTGTTCATTTCTCCCTCTTGCTGAGTTTGCTCTGAACAACCGCCGTCAGGAATCTTCTGATAAGTCACCATTCTTTGGTGCATATGGGTTCCATCCGCAGTTTGGGACATTCTCGGGAGGGGCTCTTTCTGGTTTGCCTGAGGAGGAGAGATTTTCCTCGTCTTTGTCTACCATTTGGCAAAAGATTCAGAGTAATCTTAGAAAGATGAGTGAGAAGTATAAGCGTGTGGCTGATAAGAGATGTGTGCCTGGTCCGGACCTGAGTGTGGGTGATCTGGTGTGGTTGTCTACAAGAAATATTAAACTGAAGGTTCCCTCCTGGAAATTGGGTCCCAAGTTTATTGGGCCTTATAAAATCTTGTCAGTCATCAATCCTGTTGCCTTCCGTCTTGATCTTCCACGGGTTTGGAAGATACATAATGTATTTCACAGATCTCTCTTAAAACCATATGTCCAGCCCACGGTACCCTCCTCTTTGCCTCCTCCTCCGATTTTGGTTGATGGCAATCTGGAGTTTGAGGTTTCCAGAATTGTGGACTCTCGCATTGTCCGCAGTTCTCTCCAGTACCTCGTTCATTGGAAGGGTTATGGTCCTGAGGAGAGGATGTGGGTTCCGGTGTCGGACATTAAAGCCACTCGCCTCATCAGGGCATTTCATAGGGCTCATCCTGAGAAGGTGGGTCCTGGGTGTCCGGAGTCCACCCGTAGAGGGGGGGGTACTGTCACTACCAGAGCTTTGGGACGTTCTCACAGCTCTGTTTCTCCACCCCTGTGATGATGTCACTACTAGAGCTGGGAGGAGTTTTCTGTTTCCTTCCTCCCAGCTGTTTCTCCTCCGTTTGATTTCCCTGCCTTTATATTCCCCCTCCTCCTATTGTAGGTGTGGATTATATTTCTCATTTGGGTTGTAGCTCTTGCTTGAGTATCTTCCCTTGTATGCTATCCTTTCACTGGACCTGTGTTCTGCTGCAGCAAGTACTCCGGATATTGCCAGTCTGTCTTTGGATCCGTCTTCACTGCGGCTGCAGCCCTTCAGCTAAGTGTGCAGACATTGCTGTGTATCTGTGTGTTTTCTGACTGGATCCGAGGCGACCACGGTTCCCTCCATATACTGAGCAGGGCACCGGTGGCCGTGCCCCTTCCACTATTGTAGGGGTTACAGTGGCCATCAGTCTTAGGTACGCGGGCATGCCTCCTTCCACCATTTGGATCCGGGCATGGGCTTAGCAGCATAGGGAGAGCTTTTGAGGGTCGGACAGGGGTCACCCTTTATCCTCCCTAGTTTGGGTCCGGTCAGTAGCTCTATTTTCTGTGCATGCTCTTGTTGCTCACACACAGCCGTGACACCGGTATATCAAACCCCTTAATCAATATTTTGCGGATGTAGGTATATCGCAACCCATTAATCAGTATTTTGTGGAAGCAGGTTTATCAAACTCGTTAATCGGTATTTTGTGAAAGCAGGTGTATTGCAGGCGTCAATCAATATTTGGTGGAAGCAGGTATATTAATCCCCTTAATCAGTATTTTGTGGAAACAGGTATATCCCACCCCTCAATCTATATTTTGTGGAAGCAGGTATATCAAACCCCTTAATCAGTATTTTGCAGAAGCAGGTATATCACACCCCTTAATCAGCATTTTGTGGAGGCAGGTGTATCGCAGGCCTCAATCAATAATTGTTGGAAGCAGGTATATCAATCACCTTAATCAGTATTTTGTGGACGCAAGTATATCACACCCCTCAATCAGTATTTTGCAGAAGCAGGTATATAGAACCCCTTAATCAATATTTGGTAGAAGCAGGTATATCGCACCCCTCAATCTGTATTTTGTGGAAGCAGGCATATCAGACCCCTTAATCAGTATTTTGCGGAAGCAGGTATATAGAACCCCTTAATCAATATTTGGTAGAAGCAGGTATATCGCACCCCTCAATCTGTATTTTGTGGAAGCAAGCATATCAAACCCCTTAATCTGTATTTTGTGGAAGCAGGTATATTGTAGGCCTCACTTAATATTTGGAGGAAGCAGGTATATCAATCCCTTTAATCAGTATTTTGTGGAAGCAAGTGTATCGTAGGCCTCAATCAATATTTGGTAGAAGCAGGTATTTTGCACCCCTCAATCTGTATTTTGTAGAAGCAGGCATATCAAACCCCATAATTAGTATTTTGTGGAAGTAGGTATATCGTAGGCCTCAATCAATATTTGGTGGAAACAGGTATATCAATCCCCTTAATCAGTATTTGGTGGAAGCAAGTATATTGCACCCCTCAATGGGTATTTTGTGGAAGCAGGCATATAGAGCCCCTTAATCAATATTTGGTGGAAGCAGGTATATCAATCCCCTTAATCAGTATTTTGTGGAATCAGGTATATAGAACCCCTTAATATTTGGTGGTAGCAGGTATATCGCACCCCTCAATCAGTATTTTGTGGAAGCAGGTATATCAAACCCCTTAATCAGTATTTTGTCGAAGCAGGTGTATCACAGGTGTTAATCAATATTTGGTGAAAGCAGTTACATCAATCCCCTTAATCAGTATTTTGTCGAAGCAGGTATATTGCACCCCTCAATATGTATTTTGTGGAAGCAGGTTTATCAAATCCCTTAATCAGTATTTTGCAGAAGCAGGTATATTGCACCCCTCAATCAGTTTTTATTGGGGCAACAGGTATATTAAACCTGTTGCAAATAGTTGTTCCAATAGCACTTGTCCCTCTATATACCTGTGGTATCGCAGCAGAACCGCACACAACTGCTGCACAATATAAATGCACTATATACTTTCTATGTTGGAAAGTATATTATAGGTATATCACACCCCTCAATCAGTTTTTTTGGGGGCAACCGGTATATCACTCCAGTTGCAATTAATTATTCCAATAGCGTTTGTCCCTCTATATAGCTGCAGTATCGCAGCAGAACCATACACAACTGCTGCACAATACAAATGCACTATAATATTATTTCTATGTTAAAAAGTATATTATAAGTATATCACACCCCTCAGTGTATCACACCTATTGATAGCACACCTATACCAGTCCTTAAATGGACTTTTGTGGCCCTATTAGCTAGCATTTGGTATCCCTAACAGTCTGTCCCTGATCCACAAAGCAACCTCTCCCTACACTGGCAAAACACAGAATGTAAAATGGCTGCCAGATCTAGATCTGTTATAGGGTGGGGGTGTGTCCATGTGCTGAAAAGTCTCAATTGGCTGTTCTGTCCCACCTCATGGATGTGTCAAGGGTCAAAGTGCGGCGCAATGCAAAAGAATATGGCGCATGCAAACATCACCATATGTTCACATGTTCGGCGAATTGCGAATGAGCAATGTTCGCTGCGAAACGACCGCCTGGGGAAACGCAAGGCCATCTCTAGTGTCCATTTACCTTACCTAGTTTCCATGCCTTATTCCGGTATCCCCTTTTCCTTCTTATGCTTGCTGTGGTGTTTTCCTGCCACACACGAGCGTGACATTATAAACCGCCCAAAAACGTCATATTTGCTTGTTTCAGTACAGCCATGGATCCCATTGCTGCACTGCCCGGACAGCTCCTGGGACTGTCTTTGGAGGTAGCTGACCTCTGCACTACCGTCTTGCAGATCTAGAGACCACATGCTGCTGGTCCTAGTGGTGGTGGTGGTTACCAGGCCTGTCCCGAGCCTAAAGCTGCCCTCTCAGACAGATTCTCTGGGGGAAGTGATAATTTAATTTTGTTTAGTGAGGTGTGCAAATTGTATTTTAGGCTAAGTCGACACTCATCTGGGGATGAGAATCAGAGAGTTGGTGTGGTTATTTTGTTGCTTAAGGGGGACACACAGTCATGGGCTTTTTCTCCGCAAAAAATACGGATGACATCCGTGTGCATTCCATTTTTTGTTAAACGGAACAGCTGGCCCCTAATAGAACAGTACTATCCTTGTCATGGTTAAGCAGGCACAATCCAACCATCGATTGACAAGCTAGACATATTCTGGATTGGGGTGATTATTACGTTGATAATTGTCTGAATACATCTTTTTCTGCTTTAACCACTAAAACATTACCCTCTTTATATCTGATTTTGCCAATGTATTTTCTGAAGTGGATGCCAGGATTTACCTCTGCGTCAGGAATATGATTGTCCTATCAACCTTATTCCCGGAGCTAAGTTGCCCAAATCTAGGTTGTATAACCTTCTTAGACCTGAAAGAACGGCCATGAGAGTTGTATATTACTGAGAGTTTGGCTAAAGGGCACATAAGACTTTCCAAATTTCCAGTGGCAGCAGGGTTTTTCTTTGTTAAAAAAAAGGACAGAACTCTTAGGCCATGTCTGGATTTCCGTGAGCTCAAATCGTATTACTGTGTCACGGAACCATGAACCAGACGTACAACAAGAGATAAGTGAAAATAAGAAGGCTTTATTGAAAATAAAGCTGTAAAACAAAAGTCCAAACGAATGGTGAAACCGAAGCAGAGTCTTTGAGAGGCCAGAGATCAGGAACCAGAAGGGTAGTCAGACGAAGCCAGGATCAGGAACCAGCAGGGTAGTCAGACGAAGCCAGGATCAGGAACCAGCAGGGTAGTCAGACGAAGCCAGGATCAGGAACCAGAAGCAGCAGCAGTCTTAGAAGCATGTGAACACAGGAGGACCAAGCAAGGAACTGAAGCCACAGACCTCCTATATATATGAGCTAGGCATCCAGCTCCTCCCAGTGGGAAGGAGGAGCCGCAGGGTGGAAGGCTACAAGAAACCCAGAAACCAAGATGGCCGCCAGCACATGTCAAACGAAGGAGAACAGCAAGAAGGTAAGACCATGACAGTACCTCCCCCTCAAGGGCCCCTCCTCCGCAGAGCAAAAAACGGTTTCTGAGGGAAGCGTGCGTGGAAGGCTCGGAGCAAGGCAGGAGCATGGACATCTGCGGAGGGAACCCAGGAACGCTCCTCTGGACCATAACCACGCCAATGGACCAAAAACTGCACCCGACCGCGGACCAGGCGTGAGTCCAGGATATTGCTCACCTCATACTCCTCATGATTGCCCACTCGGACCGGACGAGGCCGAGGAACCGAGGAAGTGAAACGATTACACACCAGTGGCTTCAACAGGGAGACATGAAACACGTTAGAGATCCGCATGCCAGGAGGAAGCGCAAGGGCATAGGCTACCGGGTTTACCCTGCGAAGCACTCGGAAGGGACCAACAAAGCGAGGCGCCAGCTTGGGAGTGGGCACTCGAAGGTTGAGGTTGCGGGTGGACAACCATACACGGTCTCCGACCTGGTAGGAAGGAGCAGGCGCTCGTCTGCGATCAGCCTGGAGTCTCTGGCGCTGCGCAGAGGCCTCAAGGGACTTCTGGATCTGTACCCAAGAAGCACGTAGGACGGAAAGGTGATCCTCCACAGCCGGAATATCCTGGGGAGAGAATACCTCCGGTAACACGGCAGGTTGGAACCCATAATTGGCCATGAAGGGAGACGTCCCAGAGGAAGAGTTCACCGCCGTGTTCCTGGCAAACTCAGCCCAAGGCAGAAGGTCAACCCAATTGTCTTGGTGATCGGAGACATAGCAACGAAGGAATTGCTCCAAGGCCTGATTGGATCGTTCTGCGGCCCCATTGGACTGAGGGTGGTAGGCCGAGGAGAAGGAGAGATGAATCCCCAACTGGGAGCAAAAGGCGCGCCAGAACCTGGACACAAACTGACTCCCCCGATCCGACACAATCTCCTTGGGCAAACCGTGCAACCGGAAGACCTCCCTGGCAAAAATCGTGGCCAACTCTTGTGCAGAGGGTAACTTCTTGAGAGGAACACAGTGGCACATTTTGGAAAACCGATCCACAATCATGAGAATGACCGTATGGCCTCGGGATGCAGGGAGGTCCACAATGAAATCCATCCCCAGGTGTGACCATGGGCGCTCCCCGGTGGCTATGGGTTGCAGAAGGCCCAACGGAAGGTGCCGAGGGGACTTACTCTGGGCACAAACGGAGCATGCCGCTACATATGCGGCGATGTCGGAACGTAGGGAAGGCCACCAGAACAGACGTGAAACAGCCCAGGACAGCTGATTCTTTCCAGGATGCCCCGCGGTCTTGGAGTTATGGTAGGTTCGCAACAACCGAGTGCGCAACTCCTCAGGCACAAAACATCTGCCGTTGGGTCTCCCAGAGGGAGCACCAGATTGAGCCGCCAAAATCTGCTCACCCAGGGGAGAGGTCAGGCTGGTGCGAATGGCGGCCAGGATCTGATTCGGAGGTATGACCGAAGTCGGAATCGACTCCTCCCTGGACAGCTCGGAGTACTGCCGTGATAGGGCATCCGCCCTGATGTTCTTGGAACCGGGTAGGTAGGAGACCACGTAATTAAAACGTGACAAGAACAGAGCCCATCTGGCCTGACGTGGTGTCAATCTCTTGGCCTCAGAAAGGTAGGTCATATTCTTATGGTCCGTCAGGATGAGAACCGGAACCACCGAACCCTCGAGCAAGTGCCTCCATTCTTTAAGGGCCTGCACGATGGCTAATAACTCCCTGTCACCAATCTGATAGTTGCACTCCGCGGAAGACAGTTTCCGGGAGTAAAACCCACAAGGAAGCAGAGGACCCTCTGGTGTTCTACGCTGAGACAGAAGGGCGCCTACTCCCGTCTCAGACGCGTCCACCTCGAGGACAAAGGGCCACCCAGGGTTGGGATGCGACAGAATCGGAGCCGACACAAAAGCGGACTTTAGGGCCTCAAAAGCTCGGATGGCCTCGAGCGGCCAGACCTGGGAATTACTGCCCTTCCTGGTCAGATCCGTGAGAGGCTTGGCCAGCATGGAAAAGTCCCTGATGAACTTCCGATAATAATTGGCGAAGCCCAAAAAGCGCTGCATGGAACGAAGACCACTGGGCTGGGGCCACTGTAAGACAGCCGAAACCTTCTCAGGATCCATGGAGAACCCCTCAGTGGAAATGATGTAACCTAAGAAGGTTACCTGGGATCGGTGAAATTCGCATTTCTCAAGCTTACCGAACAGCTTGTTCTCTCGTAACCGTTGCAACACTCGTCTGACATCCAGAATGTGGGCCTCCATGGATTCAGAATATACCAAGATGTCATCCAAATAGACCACCACACACTGCTGCAACAGGTCACGGAAAACATCGTTGATGAATTCCTGAAAGACTGCGGGCGCATTGCACAACCCAAAGGGCATAACCAAGGATTCATAATGACCGGTCCTGGTGTTAAACGCGGTCTTCCACTCATCGCCCGCCTTGATCCTTACCAGGTTATATGCCGCCCTCAGGTCGAGTTTGGTAAAGACCGTGGCCCCTTTAAGGCGATCGAACAGCTCGGAAATCAAGGGTATCAGGTAAGCATTCTTGATCGTGATGCGATTGAGACCCCTGTAATCGATGCAAGGCCTCAACTCACCGCCCTTCTTTTTCACAAAGAAAAATCCAGCCCCTGCCGGGGACGAGGATTTGCGAATGTGTCCGCGTGAAAGCGCCTCCCTCACGTACTCCTCCATGGCCTCATTCTCCGCTACCGACAGTGGATAGACTTTGCCACGAGGAGGAACGGCACCAGGTTGTAACTCTATGGCACAATCGTATGGGCGGTGCGGAGGTAGGGCAACCGCTCGCACCTTATCGAATACATCCCGGTACTCCTCGTATTCAGGAGGCAACAGAGAGTCCGAGGAAGTACACAGCAACTTGACAGACCCATGGATGCAACTAGCCCCACACTGCGGTGACCACGAGAGGATCTCGGCCGATCTCCAATCGAAAGTCGGATTATGCTTCTGGAGCCAGGGGTACCCCAAGACCACCGAGTAGTGTGGAGACGAAATAACCTGGAGACAGACCGACTCTCTGTGAACGGCACCAATGGCTATCCCCACTGGAAGGGTCTCATGAGTCACGTGTGACGACAGAAGGGGTCTGCCGTCTATCGCCTCAAGAGCCAGTGGGGAACCTCGAGCCTGCAGAGGAATGGAATTGGCGGCAGCGAACACACTATCAATGAACAAACCACCAGCACCAGAGTCCACCAACGCCTGGGTCGTCACCGAGCCCCCGACCCAGGAGAGGACAACAGTGATCAGTGGTTTGTCAACACGGGAAACCGGGGACGAGGAGACTCCACCCAAGATCTGCCCCCGACAGGATCTCAGGTACGAGCGTTTCCCGGACGGTTCGGACATGCCAACCGAAAATGCCCACCGAGACCACAGTACATGCATCGACCCTCGCGTCTCCGGAGTACCCTCTCCCCCTCGGACAGGCGAGCAAACCCCAGCTGCATGGGTTCACCCCCAGACAAGTCATCCCCAGGAGGCGTGGGAGGAGAGGGAGGCATGGGTGGGACAGCAAACGTAGGCGCCAATCTGTTAGAAGACCTCCGCAGGCTCTCCTTAAAGGAAGGTCTCTCCCTGAGTCTGGTGTCAATCAAAATCAGGAAAGAAATAAGAGACTCGAGCTCCACTGGTAGGTCCTTAGCTGCAACCTCATCCTTCAAGGCATCCGAGAGACCATGAGAGAAAGCAGCGACCAGAGCCTCATTATTCCAGCCCACCTCTGCTGCCAGGGTACGAAACTCAATGGCGTATTCAGCTACGGATCGTGAACCCTGTCTGATGGACATAAGGAGCTTCGCAGCAGAGGCAGCACGAGCCGGCACATCGAATACCTTCCGAAGAGAAGCAACAAAACCGGAAAACTCGGCAACCACCGGATTGTTGTTCTCCCATAAAGGGCTGGCCCAGGCCAAGGCCTTGTCCGAAAGCAGCGAGATCAAGAAGCCCACCTTTGATCTCTCAGTAGGAAAGGCATGTGGCAGCAACTCGAAATAAATGCCCACCTGGTTAAGGAAACCTCGGCACTGAGTTGGCTCTCCCCCAAAGCGCTGTGGAAGAGGGGCAGAACCGGTCATACCCCGAAACACCGCAGGCGCAACAACAGGTGTCGGGGTAGACTCTGGCGCAACAACCGGAGCGGCAGTAGGAGTGACAACCGACCCATCGGCAACGGGAGCGAAATGAGCCGTGCGTTCAAGCAGGGTTTGCAACGCCACAGCGAACCGACCCAACAGGTGATCCTGCTGATCAAGTCTGGCAACCAGCATGGGTAGCGAGGATGGCCCTGTACCGTCAGAACTCATGGCTTGGTCCTAATGTCACGGAACCATGAACCAGACGTACAACAAGAGATAAGTGAAAATAAGAAGGCTTTATTGAAAATAAAGCTGTAAAACAAAAGTCCAAACGAATGGTGAAACCGAAGCAGAGTCTTTGAGAGGCCAGAGATCAGGAACCAGAAGGGTAGTCAGACGAAGCCAGGATCAGGAACCAGCAGGGTAGTCAGACGAAGCCAGGATCAGGAACCAGCAGGGTGGTCAGACGAAGCCAGGATCAGGAACCAGAAGCAGCAGCAGTCTTAGAAGCATGTGAACACAGGAGGACCAAGCAAGGAACTGAAGCCACAGACCTGCTATATATATGAGCTAGGCATCCAGCTCCTCCCAGTGGGAAGGAGGAGCCGCAGGGTGGAAGGCTACAAGAAACCCAGAAACCAAGATGGCCGCCAGCACATGTCAAACGAAGGAGAACAGCAAGAAGGTAAGACCATGACATACTGCCCGTGATCCTTACCCCCTTCCGTTGATTCCTGATTTGTTTGACCAGATTGTTGATGCCAAGGTGTTCTCCAATTTGGACTTTAGGGGGGCATATTATCTGGTCAGGATCAAGGAAAGGGATAAATGGAAGATGGCTTTTAAATACCCTAGAGAGTCACTGAGAACCTGGTCATGCCTTTTGGGTTGACCAATGCCCCTGCGGCTTTCCAAAATTTTGTGAATTACATTTTTCATCACTTGGTCAGGAGGTTTGTTGTCGTGTATGTGGATGACATACTAATTTATTCTACAGACATGGAGACTCATCAGGATCACGTCAGACAGGTGTTACATATCCTAAGAGATAATAAATTGTATGCAAAATTAGAGAAGTGTGTTTTTGCTGTACACAAGGTGCAATTCTTGGGCTACCTGGTGTCATCTACAGGTTTTCGAATGGATCCTGAGAAAGTCTGTGCTGTATTAGACTGGGATCGACCCGAAAATCTGAAGGCTTTATCCGTTTTTTTTCCGAACTATTACCGAATTTTGTTTCCGAACTATTCGACAGTGGTGAAACTCTTAGGGTACTTTCACATTTACGGCAGAGGATTCCGGCAGGCAGTTCCGTCGCCGGAACTGCCTTCCGGATCCGGCAATCCGGACACAAACTGATGGCATTTTTCAGATGGATCTGGATATGGCTCCGTCTGCCAAATGCATTGCAATACCGGATCAGTCTCTCCGGTATCATCCGGAATAACGGATCCGGTAATAATTTTTTTTTTGCCCTTTTAAAGGTCTGTGCATGCGCAGACTGAAAAGCCGGATCAGTTTTGCCTGAACACTTAATGCCGGATCCGGCACTAATACACTTCAATGTAAATTAATGCCGGATCCGGCATTTTGGCAAGTGTTCAGTATTTTTGTCCAGAGATAAAACTGCAGCATACTGCTGTATTTTCTCCGTCTAAAAAACGTAAAAAGGGACTGAACTGATGCATCCTGAATAGAATGCTCAACATTCAGAATGCATTAGGGTAAAACTGATCAGTTTTTTTCCGATATTGAGCTCTTAGGATGGAATTCAATACCGGAAAACAAAAACACTAGTATGTAAGTAACCTTAAGGCATCATGCACACGTCCGTTGTGTGCATCTGCGTCCATTCCGTCATTTTTCACAGTTTAGCGGAGGTCCCATTAGTTTCTATGGAGCTGTGAAAAAAAACTGATAGTCCTTCTTTTTTCTCCGCGTCCGTGATCCGTGATTCCAGTCCGTCAAAAAAATATAACCTGTCCTATTCTTGTCAGTGGAAAATGGAGGACGGACCCATTCAAGTCAATGGGTCCGTAAAAAAAAAACAGATGCACAACTGGTATGTCATCCGTGTCCGCGTCTGTGTCCGTTTTTTTCTACAAGACCTTGGTGCAGTAAAATTACACTTTTCATTAACCTTCCTTTTTTTTCCCCTGTCAGACCAAAAAAAAAGGAAGACACAAGGAAACACAACTGAAGCAAAATCGGACACGGACCACTGAAGCCAACTGTCGTAAGCATGAGGCCTAACTGACATGACTAAGAAAGGGACGGCTATCTCAGTGTGGTCTGATTTGGCGTTGCAAGCTTTTTATGCAGTTAAGGAGTCATTCTCTTCTGCCCCTACCTGTATATTGGTGCAGCCGGATGTATCACAACCTTTGATGGTGGAAGTTGACGCCTCTGAGGTAGGGGTAGGAGCAGTTTTATCGCAGGGCTTGTCACCTGGTAAATGGCGTCCATGTGCATTTTTCTCTAAAAAAAAACTCTCTGCCGCAGAGAGAAATTACGATGTGGGTAACAGAGAGTTGCTGGCCATTAAGTTGGCTTTTGAGGAGTAGCATTATTGGTTGGAAGATCACGGTGTTCACAGATCACAAAAATCTGGCTTAGGCCCCCTGCACACGAACGTGTGCACCCTGTTGCCATATTGCGGACCGCATATGCGGATCCGCAATACACGGGTGCCGTTCCGTGGGCATTCCGCATCACGTATGCGGACCCATTCACTTGAATAGGTCCGCAAATCCGGAGATGCGGAATGGTGCGGAATGGTGCGGAACGGAAGCACGGAACGGAACCCTACGGAAGCACTACGGAGTGCTTCCGTGGAGTTTTGTCCCGTACTTCTGTTCCGCAAAAAGATAGAACATGTCCTAACTTTTTGCGGAACGGCCGGATCGCCGACCCATTCAAGTGAATGGGTCCACGATCCGCTGTGGCTGCCCCACGGACTGTGTTCAGGCATTACGGCTCGCAGCATGACCACGGGGTGCACACGTTCGTGTGCAGGGGGCCTTACCTGGAGTTGGCTAAACGACTGAACCCGAGGCAGGACAGATGGTCTTTGTTTTTTACCATATTCAATTTCATTGTCACTTATGATTCTGGGGTTAAGAATAGAGATGAGTGAATTGAAGCTGACGAAGTGGAATTTGTTACGAATTTCAGGAAAAATTTTATTAGCACCGAATGTGAATTTCCTTGCGCTTCTTGGTAACGAATCACATTTTTCCTAAAATGACTGATGCACGTGTGAAGACAAGGAGAAAAGAAGTCTGAGAAGGCGGGATCGCACATACTGACATGCATGCAGTCAATCAGCAGCCAGCCAGCCATGTGATGTCACAGCCCTATAAATGCGGCTGTCATCTTAGATTCTGCCATTCACCAGTGTACTGTGCAGGGAGTGACTTGTCTGCTAGCGCTAGGGACAGTGACAGAAAAAACGTCATTGTGCAAAAAAAAAAAACGATTTACAAGTGCAGGGAAAGACTATTCAAGGTGTAGGAAAAGGATAGGGAGGAATCATTCCACTGCATTTCTCGGAGAGGTGACAGCCTAATTAATAGGAACAATCTGATTACACCTTGCTGCACTGACTGGGGACCCTAATTGCCATTATACAGCTCTGTAATTCCAGTTTGATACAGGCATTAACAGGGTTTATTACAAGGAAATATTTATATGTTTTAGTTGCCCTTGTGAGGTGCAGTTATATGTTCACAGCCCTTTTTGTCGTGTATTAGTGGCAAAAGTAAAATATACAGGGAGTGCAGAATTATTAGGCAAGTTGTATTTTTGAGGATTAATTTTATTATTGAACAACAACCATGTTCTCAATGAACCCAAAAAACTCATTAATATCAAAGCTGAATATTTTTGGAAGTAGTTTTTAGTTTGTTTTTAGTTTTAGCTATTTTAGGGGGATATCTGTGTGTGCAGGTGACTATTACTGTGCATAATTATTAGGCAACTTAACAAAAAACAAATATATACCCATTTCAATAATTTATTTTTACCAGTGAAACCAATATAACATCTCAACATTCACAAATATACATTTCTGACGGTCAAAAACAAAACAAAAACAAATCAGTGACCCATATAGCCACCTTTCTTTGCAAGGACACTCAAAAGCCTGCCATCCATGGATTCTGTCAGTGTTTTGATCTGTTCACCATCAACATTGCGTGCAGCAGCAACCACAGCCTCCCAGACACTGTTCAGAGAGGTGTACTGTTTTCCCTCCTTGTAAATCTCACATTTGATGATGGACCACAGGTTCTCAATGGGGTTCAGATCAGGTGAACAAGGAGGCCATGTCATTAGATTTTCTTCTTTTATACCCTTTCTTGCCAGCCACGCTGTGGAGTACTTAGACGCGTGTGATGGAGCATTGTCCTGCATGAAAATCATGTTTTTCTTGAAGGATGCAGACTTCTTCCTGTACCACTGCTTGAAGAAGGTGTCTTCCAGAAACTGGCAGTAGGACTGGGAGTTGAGCTTGACTCCATCCTCAAACCCACAAGCTCATCTTTGATGATACCAGCCCAAACCAGTACTCCACTTCCACCTTGCTGGTGTCTGAGTCGGACTGGAGCTCTCTGCCCTTTACCAATCCAGCCACGGGCCCATCCATCTGGCCCATCAAGACTCACTCTCATTTCATCAGTCCATAAAACCTTAGAAAAATCAGTCTTGAGATATTTCTTGGCCCAGTCTTGACGTTTCAGCTTGTGTGTCTTGTTCAGTGGTGGTCATCTTTCAGCCTTTCTTACCTTGGCCATGTCTCTGAGTATTGCACACCTTGTGCTTTTGGGCACTCCAGTGATGTTGCAGCTCTGAAATATGGCCAAACTGGTGGCAAGTGGCATCTTGGCATCTATTTTGAATGAAACGCTTGATTGTTCGATGATCACGCTTCAGAAGCTTTGCAATTTTAAGAGTGCTGCATCCCTCTGCAAGATATCTCACTATTTTTGACTTTTCTGAGCCTGTCAAGTCCTTCTTTTGACCCATTTTGCCAAAGGAAAGGAAGTTGCCTAATAATTATGCACACCTAATATAGGGTGTTGATGTCATTAGACCACACCCCTTCTCATTACAGAGATGCACATCACCTAATATGCTTAATTGGTAGTAGGCTTTCGAGCCTATACAGCTTGGAGTAAGACAACATGCATAAAGAGGATGATGTGGTCAAAATACTCATTTGCCTAATAATTCTGCACGCAGTGTATTTGCCGCTCAGCGGTGCACTTATCTGTTTTAAAGCCCTTTTTCCATGTATTAGTGGAAAAATAAAAAATATATTTGCCGCTAAGAAGTGCAGTTATCTGTTTTAAAGCCCTTTTTTTGCGTGTATTAGTGGAAAAAGGAAAAATATCTTTGCCGCTCAGCGGTGCATAGAGACATTTTACAGCCTAGTTTGCAATGTATTTCTGATGAAATACAAATATATTCGACTTTCATCGTTGCACTTATCTGTTTAAAAGATGTTGGGTAAAAATAGAAAAAAATGTGGGCATAATTGCCGTTCAGCGGTGCAGTGAGATATTTTACAGCCCAGTTTGCGGATTTCATCGTTGCGGATGCGTCACGTTTGCATTGCCGGAAAACTGCAGGCACGCAATTGCAGTCAGTTTTGACTGTGATCGCGTTCCGATGTTCCGTTTTTTCTGCCCGAGTGCAATGTGTTTTGCACACGCCTGAGAAAAAACTGAATCTGGTACTCAGACCCGGACCTGGACTTCTTTATTGAATAACGGGTTTGGGTTAGGTGTTCTATTCATTTTATTATTTTCCCTTATAACATGGTTATAAAGGAAAATAATAGCATTCTTAATACAGAATGATAACTAAAATGTTGCTTGAGGATCTTCTATCTTCATTCAGCAGTACCTGCGCTGACGTCACTGCGCTCACCACAGGGTGAGCATGATTATGTCATTAAAGGTCATTTTGCAGGTCCTGAAAGAAGAAAGAAAGAAGACGATGCCGGTAACTCGAACAAGTGGATGAGGTGAGTTAATTTAATTTAATTTTTTAACGCCTCAAGCAAGATTTTAGTAAGCATTCTGTATTAGGAATGCTATTATTTTCCTTTATAACGATGTTATAGGGGAAAATAATACAGTAAATTGACTTTTATCAATTTACTAATATCATCTCCTAGCAACTATGCGTGAAAATCGCATTGCATCCGCACTTGCTTGCGGGTGCTATGCGATTTTCACAAAACTCCATTCATTTCTATGGGACCTGCGTTGCGAGAAAACTGCAGAATACAGAACATGCTGCAATTTTCACGCAACGTACAATCATGCGTGAAAATCACAGCTCATCTGCACAGCCCCATTGAAGTGAATGGGTCCGGATTCAGTCAGGGTACAAAGCGTTTACCTCACGCATTGCGCCCGCGCGGAATTCTCGTCCATGTGAAAGGGGCCTTAGTGGCGAAATACAAATATATTCGCCTTTCATCATTGCACTTATCTGTTGAAAAGCCTTTTGTATAAAAATAGAAAAAAATGTGGGCCTAATTGCCGCTCAGCGCTGCAGTGAGATATTTTACAGCCCAGTTTGCTATGTATTACTGGTGAAATATAAATATATTCGGCTTTCATAGTTGCACTTATATGTTGAAAAGCTTTTTGCGTAAAAGTATAAAAAAATGAGGGCCTAATTGTCGTTCAGCGGTGCATAGAGACATTTTACAGCCTAGTTTGCAAAGTATTTCTGGCGAAATACAAATATATTCGACTTTCATCGTTGCATTTAACTGTTGAAAAGCTATTTGAGTAAAAATAGAAAATAATGAGCCTAATTGCCGTTCAGCGGTGCAGTGAGATACTGTATTTTACAGCCTAGTTTGCCATGTATTACTGGGGAAATACTAATATTTTCACCTTTCATCGTTGCACTTGTCTGTTGAAAAGCCTTTTGTGTAAAAATAGAAAAAAAATGTGGGCCTAATTGCCGTTTAGCGGTGTAGTGCAATATTTTACAGCCCAGTTTGCCGTGTATTACTAACGAAATACAAATATATTCGGCTTTCATCGTTGCACTTATATGTTGAATAGCTATTTGTGTAAAAATATTAAAGAATTAGGGCCTAATTGCCGTTCAGCGGTGCAGTGAGATATTTTACAGCGCAGTTTACCGTTTATTACTGGCAAAACACAAATATGTCAAAAAAAATGGAGAAAGGGATCCGCTCACCACTATCTCCTCAGGGTAGGTTCTCTAATCCGAAATTGAGACACCCCTCAAAGCGAAGTCTGGTTAATATTTAAATATGGGATTGGCACTCATATATGGAAAAAGGACATCATTTAATATGGTGAAAATAAAAATCAACCTGTAGCATAAACAATCTCAATAAAAATACAATCCTGATAAAAATACAATGTAAATGGATACAGTAATAGATTAAAACACAATGTGCATAATGTCAATGTGATAAAAAATTATTTTCAAAAAAATCGAAAGTAGTGCAGAAACCGATGGCACTTTTTCTAGTATGGACCTATAATTGGTCCTAGATGTTAATTAGACATTAGTGTCTCAGAAAGACAATATTGCCGTCGGTTTCTGCCACTTTAAATGGTATTCCTCCTAGTGGGTTAAATTTCATACAATTCTTCCATGCAATATTCCTACGTTTTTGTAATACAAACAGGAGCCGGTTGATCTCATGAATCTCTGTATGATGAAAATGTCCCGTATCCACGGAGTTCAGAGATAAATGAGCACTCCGCGCTTTCAGTAATCTTTATAGAATGTATCTGTTTTCAATGTAATAACTGTGCACAGTTGCGAACAGTTGCTCTGCTGTTGTAATTTAGTTGCTGACAAGGTGAAGCCTTGGTGGGAGAGAGACAGTGTTCACTGTAGTTCACCTCACCTTCTCATAGCAGGATATTATGCCTCGTATTATTTTTCCCACAGGTGTGGGCTTACCTCCGCCTGCGCTGCTGTTAGCTGGGACTAATTAGTTGATCTTTATTTCCGCTTTGTGTGCCGGCGTCCCGGCTGCGGCGTTGTTGGCGTCCCTCGTGTTTCTCACCGCTACTCCTCACGTAAAAGTCCTATGTGAGGTAAGCGGCTTTTTGCTTCCGAGCGCTGACGGGATGACGTATTAAAATCTTTCTAATACATGATGAGGAAATCCTTCTCTTTGTTGAAAGTGCACTTTATTCCATGTAGAATTCGGGGTATCTGTCCAGGATTTACGCCAAACGCGTTTCGGGACGACGCTTCCCCCTTCCTCAGTGGCATTACCTCGACTCCATTATCTAGTGTGTTTTATAGTCACCATTGGCATTTCTGAAAGTCCGTTCTTGGTTGTGTCCAAAATCCGATCCAGATCCTAATAAATGGCTTTTTCTTTCATTGCGGCTTACTTGCGATTAAGGTGCGTTTTTTCATATCATAATGCGTTTTTTTGTTCTGCACTTACAATTCTGTATATATGATATGGTATATTACAAATTTTTTATATTGGACCTTGTATTATTATACTTTATAAGAGGATACCATTCATATTTCTATTAATTCATGTATTTATGAAAAAAACAACATGTGCAATCTCAATATAATAAAAGCAAATAATATATAAAGTAAATTACATAAAAAAGGTTAAAATGGAAAATGACATTAATAAATATATAGGCTTAATATAGCTTTTCATTTCCTATATTTACAATTCCATCGGGGGGGGGTGGAGTTCAATTTTTTATAGGATGTTTCTAGGGGTCCCCTTATTAATTAAAACGCATCCATAATTCAATTTACAATATAGATGCGTTTTTTGGAGTGCATTATTTGTCTCATGTCTGTATTGTTGCCTTTATGAGGCAAAATGTAGAGGGTTTTTGTACGCAAATTCTTCTTTCTCATATTATAGATCTTATATTTGTTGGGAAACATTTGTATATCTGTAATACTCAGATACTTCTGAAGATAATTTTCTAGTCAGAGGAGATTAAATAGGGAGGCCCGTGTGGGGTAGAGGGAGAGTTGCAGTGCTGGAAAAAACAGCCTGACATGCAACTCTGCATCGACGCCCAAATGGACCGCCCGGTTTATATGAAACCAAATATTTCCAATTCAGCATTCAAGCCCCTCGGCAGAAGACTGCCAAATTCATATATTTTTCTGGACTCCGCTCTTGATAGTCTCTCAATCTGAGTTTCTCTACCATCTCCAGTGCCATGAACGAGAGACCCCCTAGGGTCTTGGTTATGTACCTCCTTGAAATGCCTGGATAGCGAATGTTTTTCGTAACCTTTAGCAATGTTATTTAGGTGTTCTGCTATCATGACTTTCAAGGTTCGTTTGGTTCTTCCTATATATTGCCTCGAACATGGACACTGGATTAGGTAGATAACATTAGTGGAATTGCATGTGAGGAAATGTTTAATGGTCATAGAATGGGAATTTTGTGTAGAAGCAGCCATTGTCGTTTTTCTAGGGAACTTTGTTTTTCTACAGCCTAGACACTTTCCGCATCTAAAAAAAACCTTTTGGTTGGAGCCAATTTGATATCGGACCTCCCTTGAATTTCTCTTTCACTGAAGGGGCTATTTGGATCCCCAAATTTGGAGCCCTTGAGTATGTGATTTTGGGGATTGAAGGCAAAAGCATCCCAATTGACTTGTCATTATGTAAGTGATGCCAATGGGATTTTATGATGGATTCTATCTGTTTTGCCTGAGTGTTGTATGGGAGAATAATTCTAAAATCTGAATTTTCTCCTTGTTTAGGTTTTGGTGTCGGTTCAAAAAAGGTCTTCCTATCTAAATCCCTTACTCTGATTAGGGCCTCATTGATGATTGGTTCGGGGTAATTTTCTTTCTCTGAATTGGTTACTCATTACATTAGCCTCCTACTCGAATTTGTGCTCGGATCGGCTCATGCTGAGAGGGTACCCTACCTAAGCCTATACTCCACCCCCCCAACCTAGAAGCAGCAGAGTTATGCCGGAACTGCTTATCGAAGGGTAGCCTAAAGGGGGCTACCCCAATGATGAGACCTGAAAGAAGGGAGGGCTCCTGGGTGGGTTGAAATCGTTCGAACCGACAAGTGGGGGGAGGAGGGCCAGGTTTAAATAGTGAACGCCCCGCCTCCCCTCACAAAAATGCGGCACTCTTAATTGCCTACCACTTGTGCTCGGATCGGCTCATGCTGAGAGGGTACCCTACCTAAGCCTATACTCCACCCCCCCAACCTAGAAGCAGCAGAGTTATGCCGGAACTGCTTATCGAAGGGTAGCCTAAAGGGGCCAAAAGAACCATGCATAGGAGTTAGAAAACTTGATAACAGAAACTACAGACCAAAACTCGAAAGCCAATGATATTTCGTATAAGGATCCGGGATATTACGCATGGAACACGCGGAACTGCGACGACCCAACCGTTTGATGACATGTACTGGCACCTAATGCATGGACGCCATTGCTGCCGCGCCCATGCGGAAGGAATGTCCTGTGATCCAGCGAGGACCGACCCCTGAACCTGTCAACTAACCTGAATGTACGTAAGAAAGGCCGCGGTGGTTAGCCGGGCATTGCCTAGTTCGAGTATGGGAGAACATGCCGCTTGGACTAAATACTACGCAGCCAAGCCTCCAAGGCCTGCACCGGACACCATCTGCTGTCCGTGGGAAAGTATCTGACCGCCACTGGTTGCCCCGGCCGTGACGTCTTGGACGAGGCCAAGGTGAGGACATAGATGGACCCGCGCCGGATGAGCTGACCTTTCCGCAGGCACCCAGCCAGCGTATTGGTGCCCATGAGCTCGCCTGACCTGAGGAATCCATGGAAGGCCAGGTACAAGGCTGTTTCTACCAGAGTGCTAACCTGTGGCCCGAACGGTTTGCCCCTGCAGTTTGCCTGTCACGGCCTGAACAAGCTACCGGTAAATGGCTGACGCCCATGTCGTTTCACAACAGACATCTTGCGCAAACCCTTCAACGCCGCTTTGATCGGGTGGGCGGAGAAGAGTGACGGTAGGTCCGGATGTAGCCTGTACCAATGGTGCTGAATACCTGCCATGTATAGTTAACAATGCTATAGGACAGGTTTAATTGAGAGTGGCAAAAACCCTGACAAAGCCCAATAGGTGAGTGATAGGCCCCCTTTTTTTTTTCTTTTTTTTTAATCTCCATGCGTGAGAGACTCTAATGGCGGAGTCCTGTGTGTAAACCTAAAGCGGAGAAGCCATGCGTGAGAGACTAATGGCGGAGTCATATGTGTAAAACTAAAACGGAGAAGCTCTGCGTGAGGGACTCTAATGGCGGAGTCATATGTGTAAAACTAAAACGGAGAAGCCATGCGTGAGAGACTCAGATGGCGGAGTCATTTGTGTAACCTAAAACGGAGA
Source organism: Bufo bufo (assembly GCF_905171765.1). Classification (NCBI taxonomy): domain Eukaryota; kingdom Metazoa; phylum Chordata; class Amphibia; order Anura; family Bufonidae; genus Bufo; species Bufo bufo. The sequence goes on along the minus strand of NC_053389.1, from coordinate 358,061,192 downwards.
AGCCATGCGTGAGAGACTCAGATGGCGGAGTCATTTGTGTAACCTAAAACGGAGAAGCCATGCATGAGGGACTCTAATGGCGGAGTCATATGTGTAAACCTAAAACAGAGCAGCCATGCGTGAGAGATTCTAATGACGGAGTCACATGTGCCAACCTAAAACGGAGAAGCCAGGCGTGAGAGACTAATGGCGGACTCGTATGTGTAAAACTCACATTGAGAAGCCATGCGTGAGAGACTCTAATGGCGGAGTCATATGTGTAACCTAAAACGGAGAAGCCATGCGTGAGAGACTCTAATGGCGGAGTCATATGTGGAAACCTAAAACGGAGAAGCCAGGCGTGAGAGACTAATGACGGACTCGTATGTGTAAAACTCACATTGAGAAGCCATGCGTGAGAGACTCTAATGGCGGAGTCATATGTGTAACCTAAAACGGAGCAGCCATGCGTGAGAGATTCTAATGACGGAGTCACATGTGCCAACCTAAAACGGAGAAGCCAGGCGTGAGAGACTAATGACGGACTCGTATGTGTAAAATTCACATTGAGAAGCCATGCGTGAGAGACTCTAATGGCGGAGTCATATGTGTAACCTAAAACGGAGAAGCCATGCGTGAGAGACTCTAATGGCGGAGTCATATGTGGAAACCTAAAACGGAGAAGCCATGCGTGAGACTCAGATGGCGGAGTCATATGTGTGAACCTAAACGGAGAAGCCATGCGTGAGAGACTCTAATGGCGGAGTCATATGTGTAAACCTAAAACGGAGCAGCCATGCGTGAGAGATTCTAATGGCGGAGTCATATGTGCCAACCTAAAACGGAGAAGCCAGGCGTGAGAGACTAATGGCGGAGTCGTATGTGTAAAACTCACATGGAGAAGCCATGCGTGAGAGACTCTAATGGCGGAGTCATATGTGTAACCTAAAACGGAGAAGCCATGCGTGGGAGACTCTAATGGCAGAGTCATAAGTGTAAACCTAAAACTGAGAAGCCAGGCGTGAGAGACTCTAATGGCGGAGTCATAAGTGTAACCCTAAAACGGAGAAGCCATGCGTGAGAGACTCTAATGGCGGATCCGTATGTGTAAAACTAACACGGAGAAGCCATGCGTGAGAGACTCTAATGGCGGAGTCATAAGTGTAAACCTAAAACGGAGAAGCCATGCGTGAGAGACTCTAATGGCGGAGTCCTAAGTGTAACCCTAAAACGGAGAAGCCATGCGTGAGAGACTCTAATGGCGGATCCGTATGTGTAAAACTAACACGGAGAAGCCATGCGTGAGAGACTCAGATGGCGGAGTCATAAGTGTAAACCTAAAACGGAGAAGCCATGCGTGAGAGACTCTAATGGCGGATCCGTATGTGTAAACCTAAAACGGAGAAGCCATGCGTGAGAGACTCAAAAATGTATTTTTTTTTTTTTTCCACTATCAACCACTTAAGCAGCTCCCGTATGGGCACAGCTCTGAGTACGAGCATGAAGAGCATGGTATAACGCAGATCACCTGCACGGACTAACTAACATCCTGTGCCTAAATAACCCCCTTGGAACCTAATGTACGGCCGGCAGCAGGAAGCCAGCCACCGCCTATGATCTGCTCCCCCTGACCGAGCCTAGTACTCCTTCCCCTGATCCCTGCCTACCTAACGGCACGGCGGCCCGTGCCAGACTTTATTGAAGATGAGGAGCCTTACCCCCAGCCGCGTGGGGAGCTCACGCTGCTCCCTGGCAGAATGCACCAGTGCGGGGGAGCCCCCCTCCTCAGCTAGGGCCGACCCACCGCCGGCTGGACACTCGTACCGCGTGGGGAGCAGCGCCACTCCCTGGCAATGTGCACCGGATCAGAGGGAGCCCCTCCTTTACCGTGGGCCCCGGCCCCCGCTGGTTTGAACCGTGTGCCGCGTAAGGAGCCGCACAGCTCCCTGGCATTGTGCGCCGGTGCGGGAGTGCCCCCCCTCACCTAGGGGCTGGTTATTGTGACTGGAACCCGCTGGGAGACTGAAGCCTAACTGGACCTACCTGTGACCGTGAAGGCTGACCTCCCAGGCCGTGGCTGACCCACTTGCGTAGTCGTGACACAACTACCCGTAGATGCCCACCCAGTGCCTGTAGTTAACGGGAGTGCGACCGAGTCTGTGGATGTGACCGACTAGCCCCTGTAGTCGTGAGGGGACCCTACATCGAGAGTAGCGGTAACGGACCATCGCCTGTAGACGTGGTAGTATTACCTCATGAGTCTGTTGACATGAGACTAATGCCTGCAGTCGTGGCCGGTCTTAATAATGAGTCTGTAGTCGTAACGGATTTGTGCCTGCAGTCGTGGCAGGGCTTTAGAGCGGGTCTGTAGTCGTGACAGACTGATGCCTGCAGTCGTGGCAGGGCTTTATAACGGGTCTGTAGTCGTGACAGACTGATGCCTGCAGTCATGGCAGGGCTTTATAACGGGTCTGTAGTCGTGACAGACTGATGCCTGCAGTCATGGCAGGGCTTTATAACGGGTCTGTAGTCGTGACAGACTGTTGCCTGCAGTCGTGGCAGGGCTTTAGAGCGGGTCTGTAGTCGTGACAGACTGATGCCTGCAGTCGTGGCAGGGCTTTATAAGGAGTCTGTAGTCGTGACAGACCTGGCAAAGCAACATTCCTATCTATACCATTATTATTATTTTTTCTTTTTTTTTTTTTTTTTTTTTTTTTTTCCCCCCCACCAAAGGCCACGACTGTAGGCGCCACCCTGTAAGAGATGCGCCAGAGGCCTGGACATAATAGTCCACCATCCCCCGTCCCCCAAGCCTATGCAGGAGAAAAGAGGGGGTTGGCCCCCGCATGCACCACCCCTGACTCACCTGGCGGCCATGACAGCCACGAACCCCACAGTATCGTAAGTTAGCCCACCACCTGTGGACCTGAACAACCAAGAACAGACGTGTAAGTGAGCGCACGCCAGCTGGGCGACACTTCACTCATGCCACCGCTCCCTAGCTAACCACCGGATTATTGTGACTGCACCCGAACCAACCCCCTGACTGACCGTATGGGCTTACGGGCGGCCCGGCTGCGTGCGCAAAGTGACGTGGCCAGCCCCCCTCCTTGAAGCCCTCTTTATATTTGAACCTTGAACATATTCCAAATTTTATTTAATTTTTTTTTTTTTTTTTTTTACTCCTGCCTTAGTACCTAGCCACTGTGCCTGAGCAGAGGAGCCCTGCACCTGGACTGCAGTACCAGTATGGGCCTGTAGGTGTCGACCATCCCCCGCCCTCTCTCAAGCCAGGACCTGCTGGAGCGCAGCAAGCCAGTGATTCCCTTCTAGGTTAGAATTAACCATTGAAATCATAACTTGTTATACAGTGCACATGTCTGAGTATCTGCTTATCTCGTCTTGCCTGAGTTTGGCGCAGTAAAGAAGACGAGTTTATTCTGCAGCGGATTCCTAGACATGACTGAAAGTCACATAAGCATGTCCACCTTCACAGCCTCGCTAATTGTAATTACCAGGAGAACGTGCATCAGGATCGGCTGCGAGGGATTTGCGCTCCGCCATGTGGAACATTGCATCCCGTGCCCACCGCTATCGACTATTTGTACAGGGAAAGCCGCGGCGTATTAATCGCCTATAGGTTTCGGCTTCCGTCCCCTGATCCTGCAGCTGGACCTCCGCTTACTGATTGCAGCTAATGAATAGATTCCTGTGTGAGCGGACGGCGTTTTCCTCTACGGCGGAACGTTCTGATACGGTAGTGAGTGATATATAACGCTGCGTCGTGGAGCCGACGGCCGGCGTGACCGATGCTCAGGGTATGCGAGCGGACGTCGTGACCCGTCGCTGCTGAGCCACAGGTGAGGGGTGCCTGCCTGGGGGACGCTGCATGTGGGAGCGGGGGTGCTTAGCGCAGGGCCTGGAGCGGATCGGGGTGCCTGTCTCGGGGTGCCGGAAGCGATCGGGAGTGCGGGCAGTCTCCAGCGCAGCTGGGGACCGGCGGCATGCTCGGCAGCCCCACATGTTATACATAGCGAGACGGGTGTGCAAGCCACCCTGCCTACCTAATCACCGTAGCGATGAGCTCGACGCAGCCGATCCCCCGATCCTCCAGTGACGCATGCCCTTCTCTGGCACCAACCCACAAGCCGATTCGAAATCGTTCGAACCGACAAGTGGGGGGAGGAGGGCCAGGTTTAAATAATGAACGCCCCGCCTCCCCTCACACAAATGCGGCACTCTTAATTGCCTACCACTTATCATCTTCGGTACAGTTTCGCTGTCATTTTCCATTTTAACCTTTTATATGTCATTTACTTTATATATTATTTGTTTTTATTATATTGAGATTGCACATGTTGTTTTTTTCATAAATACATGAATTAATAGAAATATGAATGGTATCCTCCTATAAAGTATAATACAAGGTCCAATATAAAAAAGTTGTAATATACCATATCATATATACAGAATTGTAAGTGCAGAACAAAAAAACGCATTATGATATGAAAAAACACACCTTAATCGCAAGTAAGCCGCATTGAAAGAAAAAGCCATTTATTATTAGGATCTAGATCGGATTTTGGACACAACCAAGATCCAGAACGGACTTTCAGAAATGCCAATGGTGACTATAAAACACACTAGATAATGGAGTAGGGGTAATGCCACTGAGGAAGGGGAAAGCGTCGTCCCGAAACGCGTTTGGCGTAAATCCTGGACAGATACCCCGAATTCTACATGGAATAAAGTGCACTTTCAACAAAGAGAAGGATTTCCTCATCATGTATTAGAAAGATTTTAATACGTCATCCCGTCAGCGCTCGGAAGCAAAAAGCCGCTTACCTCACATAGGACTTTTACGTGAGGAGTAGCGGTGAGAAATACGAGGGACGCCAACAACGCCGCAGCCGGGACGCCGGCACACAAAGCGGAAATAAAGATCAACTAATTAGTCCCAGCTAACAGCAGCGCAGGCGGAGGTAAGCCCACACCTGTGGGAAAAATAATACGAGGCATAATATCCTGCTATGAGAAGGTGAGGTGAACTACAGTGAACACTGTCTCTCTCCCACCAAGGCTTCACCTTGTCAGCAACTAAATTACAACAGCAGAGCAACTGTTCGCAACTGTGCACAGTTATTACATTGAAAACAGATACATTCTATAAAGATTACTGAAAGCGCGGAGTGCTCATTTATCTCTGAACTCCGTGGATACGGGACATTTTCATCATACAGAGATTCATGAGATCAACCGGCTCCTGTTTGTATTACAAAAACGTAGGAATATTGCATGGAAGAATTGTATGAAATTTAACCCACTAGGAGGAATACCATTTAAAGTGGCAGAAACCGATGGCAATATTGTCTTTCTGAGACACTAATGTCTAATTAACATCTAGGACCATTATAGGTCCATACTAGAAAAATTGCCATCGGTTTCTGCACTACTTTCGATTTTTTAGAAAATAATTTTTTATCACATTGACATTATGCACATTGTGTTTTGATCTATTACTGTATCCATTTACATTGTATTTTTATCAGGATTGTATTTTTATTGAGATTGTATATGCTACAGGTTGATTTTTATTTTCACCATATTAAATAATGTCCTTTTTCCAAAACACAAATATATTCGCCTTTCATCCTTGCACTTATCTATTGACAAGCCTTTTGTGTAAAAATATTAAAGAATTAGGGCTTAATTGCCATTCAGCTGTACAGTGAGATATTTTATACTTTCTGTGTAATACTGGCGAAAAAAGAATATATTCGGCTTTTATCATTGCACTTATATGTTGAATAGCTGTTTGTGTAAAAATAGAAAAAAATGAGGGCCTAATTGCCATTCAGCGGTGCAGTAATATATTTTACAGCCCAGTTTGCGTTGTATTACTGACAAAATACTAATAGGTTTGCCTTTCATCATTGCAATTATCTGTTGAAAAGCCTTTTGTGTAAAAATAGAAAAAAAATTGTGCATAAATGTCGTTTAGCAGTGCAGTGAGATATTTTAAAGCCTAGTTTGCCGTGTACTATTGGCGAAATACAAATATATTCGGCTTTCATCGTTGCACTTATATGTTTAAAAGCCTTTTGTGTAAAAATATTAAAGAATTAGGGCCTAATTGCCATTTAGTGGTGCAGTTAGATATTTTACAGCCCATTTTAACGTGTATTACTGGCGAAATACAAGTATATTTGCTTTTCATTGTTGCACATATCTGTTGAAAAGCCTTTTGTATAAAAATTAAAAAAAATGTGGGCCTAATTGACGTTTAGCAGTGCAGTGAGATATTTTACAGCCCAGTTTGCCGTGTATTACTGGCGAAATTCTAATATATTTGCCTTTCATTGTTGCACTTGTGTTGAAAAGCCTTTTGTTTACAAATAGAATAAAATGTGGGCCAATTGACTTTCAGCAGTGCAGTGAGATATTTTTCAGACTAGTTTGACGTGCATTACTGGCGAAAAACTAAAATATTCGCTTTTCATCGTTGCACTTATCTTTTAAAAAGCCTTTTGTGCAAAAATATTAAAGAATTAGGGCCTAATTGCCATTCAGCGGTGCAGTGAGATTTTACAGCCCAGTTTGCCGTGTATTACTGCCAAAATTCTAATATATTTGCCTTTCATTGTTGCACTTATCTGTTGAAAAGCCTTTTGTGTAAAAATATTAAAGAATTAGGTCCTAATTGCCATTCAGTGGTTCAGTGAGATATTTTACAGCCCAGTTTACTGTGTATTACTGGCGAAATACAAATATATTTGCTTTTCATCATTGCACTTACCGTATGTGTTCAAAAGCCTTTTGTGTAAAAATAAAATAAAATGTGGGCCTAATTTCCATTTAGCGGTGCAGTGAGATATTTTACAGCCCAGTTTGCCGTGTATTACTGGCGAAAAACGTATATATTCGCTTTTCATCGTTGCACTTATCTTTTGAAAAGCCTTTTGTGTAAAAATATTAAAGAATTAGGGCCTAATTGCCGTTCAGCCATACAGTGAGATATTTTACAGCCCAGTTTGCCGTGTATTACTGGCGAAATACAAATATATTCACCTTTTATCGTTGCACTTATCTGTTGAAAAGCCTTTTGTGTAAAAATAGAAAAAAAAATAGGGCCTAATTGCCGTTCAGCTGTGCAATGATATATTTTGCAGCCTAGTTTGCCGTGTATTACTGGTGAGATACAAATATATTCGCCTTTCATCGTTGCACTTATCTATTGAAAAGCTTTTTGTGTAAAAATAGAAAATAATGTGTGCCTAATTGCCGTTTAGCAGTGCAGTGAGATATTTTACAGCCCAGTTTGCAGTGTATTAGTGGCAAAATACTAATTTGCCTTACGTCTAGGGATGAGCGAACCCGAACTGTATAGTTCGGGTTCGTACCGAATTTTGGGGTGTCCGTGACACGGACAGAAACCCGAACATTTTCGTAAAAGTCCGGGTTCGGTGTTCGGCGCTTTCTTGGCGCTTTTTGAAAGGCTGCAAAGCAGCCAATCAACAAGCGTCATACTACTTGGCCCAAGAGGCCATCACAGCCATGCCTACTATTGGCATGGCTGTGATTGGCCAGTGCACCATGTGACCCAGCCTCTATTTAAGCTGGAGTCACGTAGCGCCGCACGTCACTCTGCTATGATCAGTATAGGGAGAGGTTGCAGCTGCGACGTTAGGGCGAGATTAGGCAGATTAACTCCTCCAAAAGACTTCATTCTGTGATCGATCTGCAGCTGTGGATCATTGAAGTGCTATTATTGACTTGCTCACTTTTTTGAGGCTGCCCAGAGCGTTTTTAGATCACTTTTTTTCTGGGGTGATCGGCGGCCATTTTGTGACTTGTGGTGCGCCAGCACGAGCTATCACCAAGTGTATTTAACCATCGATAGTGTGGTTATTTTGTGCTATATCCTACATCAGCTGCAGGCTGAGCCTGTGTCACCGAAGTGCATTTAACCATCAACAGTCTGGTTATTTTTTGGCCATATACTACATCAGCTGCAGGCTGAGCCTGTGTCACCGAAGTGCATTTAACCATCAACAGTGTGGTTATTTTTTGGCCAAATACTACATCAGCTGCAGGCTGAGCCTGTGTCACCCAAGTGTATTTAACCATCGATAGTGTGGTTATTTCGTGCTATATCCTACATCAGCTGCAGGCTGAGCCTGTGTCACCCAAGTGCATTTAACCATCAACAGTCTGATTATTTTTTGGCCATATACTACATCTGGTGCAGGCTGAGCCTGTGTCACCCAAGTGCATTTAACCATCAACAGTGTGGTTATTTTTTGGCCATATATTACATCAGGGGCAAGTTGAGCCTGTCACCCAGCGCCTAAAAAATAGACCTGACATTTCTATTCAACCAAATCTGTACTGTTTTAGCTGGTCAAGTTATTTGTATTGACCGTAAAAGCACACTTTTTTTTCTGGGTTGAAAAAGCATTCCCAAATTTGTCATTCTCAAAATAACTAGTTTCTGGTATTTGAGGCCTATTTGAAATCTATCCCAAAAAGAAAATCTTACATTGAAGGTATTGATAGTGTCATTCAGAAAAACCTAAGACACACGCTAGCGTGCTGATAGAAGTGTGATTCTGTGATTAAACCTATACCTGTCACACAGCGCAAAAAAAAACAGGTCTCACATCTCTATTCAACCAAATCTGCAGTGTTTTATCTGGTCAAGTTATTTGTAGTGACCGTAAAAGCAGACTTTTTGTTCTGGGTTGAAAAAGCATTCCCAAATTTGCCATTCTCAAAATTGTGGTGAACAGGAACAATGAGGAAAACATCTAATAAGGGACGCGGACGCGGACGTGGACATGGTCGTGGTGGTGTTAGTGGACCCTCTGGTGCTGGGAGAGGACGTGGCCGTTCTGCCACAGCCACACGTCCTAGTGAACCAACTACCTCAGGTCCCAGTAGCCAGCAGAATTTACAGCGATATTTGGTGGGGCCCAATGCCGTTCTAAGGATGGTAAGGCCTGAGCAGGTACAGGCATTAGTCAATTGGGTGGCCGACAGTGGATCCAGCACGTTCACATTATCTCCCACCCAGTCTTCTGCAGAAAGCGCACAGATGGCGCATGAAAACCAAGCCCATCGGTCTGTCACATCACCCCCATGCATATCAGGGAAACTGTCTGAGCCTCAAGTTATGCAGCAGTCTCTTATGCTGTTTGAAGACTCTGCTGCCAGGGTTTCCCAAGGGCATCCACCTAGCCCTTCCCCAGGGGTGGAAGAGATAGAATGCACTAACGCACAACCACTTATTTTTCCTGATGATGAGGACATGGGAATACCACCTCAGCACGTCACTGATGATGACGAAACACAGGTGCCAACTGCTGCGTCTTTCTGCAGTGTGCAGACTGAACAGGAGGTCAGGGATCAAGACTGGGTGGAAGACGATGCAGGGGACGATGAGGTCCTAGACCCCACATGGAATGAAGGTCGTGCCACTGACTTTCAGAGTTCGGAGGAAGAGGCAGTGGTGAGACCGAGCCAACAGCGTAGCAAAAGACAAAGAGGGAGCAGTGGGCAAAAGCAGAACACCCGCCGCCAAGAGACTCCGCCTGCTACTGACCGCCGCCATCTGGGACCGAGCACCCCAAAGGCAGCTTCAAGGAGTTCCCTGGCATGGCACTTCTTCAAACAATGTGCTGACGACAAGACCCGAGTGGTTTGCACGCTGTGCCATCAGAGCCTGAAGCGAGGCATTAACGTTCTGAACCTTAGCACAACCTGCATGACCAGGCACCTGCATGCAAAGCATGAACTGCAGTGGAGTAAACACCTTAAAAATAAGGAAGTCACTCAGGCTCCCCCTGCTACCTCTTCTGCTGCTGCCGCCTCGGCCTCTTCTGCTGCTGCTGCCGCCTCGGCCTCTTCCTCCGCCTCTGGGGGAACGTTGGCACCTGCCGCCCAGCAAACATGGGATGTACCACCAACACCACCACCTGCGTCACCAAGCATCTCAACCATGTCACACGGCAGCGTTCAGCTCTCCATCTCACAAACATTTGAGAGAAAGCGTAAATTCCCACCTAGCCACCCTCGATCCCTGGCCCTGAATGCCAGCATTTCTAAACTACTGGCCTATGAAATGCTGTCATTTAGGCTGGTGGACACACACAGCTTCAAACAGCTCATGTCACTTGCTGTCCCACAGTATGTTGTTCCCAGCCGCCACTACTTCTCCAAGAGATCCGTGCCTTCCCTGCACAAACAAGTGTCCGATAAAATCAAGTGTGCACTGCGCAATGCCATCTGTGGCAAGGTCCACCTAACCACAGATACGTGGACCAGTAAGCACGGCCAGGGACGCTATATCTCCCTAACTGCACACTGGGTAAATGTAGTGGCGGCTGGGCCCCAGGCGGAGAGCTATTTGGCGCACGTCCTTCCGCCGCCAAGGATCGCAGGGCAACATTCTTTGCCTCCTGTCTCCTCCTCCTCCTACTCAGCTTCCTCCTCCTCTTCTTCCACCTGCTCATCCAGTCAGCCACACACCTTCACCACCAACTTCAGCACAGCACGGGGTAAACGTCAGCAGGCCATTCTGAAACTCATATGTTTGGGGGACAGGCCCCACACCGCACAGGAGTTGTGGCGGGGTATAGAACAACAGACCGACGAGTGGTTGCTGCCGGTGAGCCTCAAGCCCGGCCTGGTGGTGTGCGATAATGGGCGAAATCTCGTTGCAGCTCTGGGACTAGCCGGTTTGACGCACATCCCTTGCCTGGCGCATGTGCTGAATTTGGTGGTGCAGAAGTTCATTCTGTTCGCGCTTCCGGCGTTCACACCCTGCCGCTGCTCGCCTGTCTGCACTACAGCGTAACTTCGGCCTTCCCGCTCACTGCCTCATATGTGACGTGCCCACCAGGTGGAACTCCACCTTGCATTTGCTGGACAGACTGTGCGAGCAGCAGCAGGCCATAGTGGAGTTTCAGCTGCAGCACGCACGGGTCAGTCGCACTGTGGATCAGACCCACTTCACCACCAATGACTGGGCCTCCATGCGAGACCTGTGTGCCCTGTTGCGCTGTTTCGAGTGCTCCACCAACATGGCCAGTAGCGATGACGCCGTTATCAGCGTTACAATACCACTTCTATGTCTCCTTGAGAAAACACTTAGGGCGATGATGGAAGAGGAGGTGGCCCAGGAGGAAGAGGAGGAAGAGGGGTCATTTTTAGCACTTTCAGGCCAGTCTCTTCGAAGTGACTCAGAGGGAGGTTTTTTGCAACACCTGAGGCCAGGTACAAATGTGGCCAGACAGGGCCCACTACTGGAGGACGAGGAGGACGAGGATGAGGAGGAGGTGGAGGAGGATGAGGATGAAGCATGTTCACAGCGGGGTGGCACCCAAAGCAGCTCGGGCCCATCACTGGTGCGTGGCTGGGGGGAAACACAGGACGATGACGATACGCCTCCCACAGAGGACAGCTTGTCCTTACCTCTGGGCAGCCTGGCACACATGAGCGACTACATGCTGCAGTGCCTGCGCAACAACAGCAGAGTTGCCCACATTTTAACGTGTGCGGACTACTGGGTTGCCACCCTGCTGGATCCCCGGTACAAAGACAATGTGCCCACCTTACTTCCTACACTGGAGCGTGATAGGAAGATGCGCGAGTACAAGCGCACGTTGGTAGACGCGCTACTGAGAGCATTCCCAAATGTCACAGGGGAACCAGTGGAAGCCCAAGGCGAAGGCAGAGGAGGAGCAAGAGGTCGCCAACGCAGCTGTGTCACGCCCAGCTCCTCTGAGGGCAGGGTTAGCATGGCAGAGATGTGGAAAAGTTTTGTCAACACGCCACAGCTAAGTGCACCACCACCTGATACGGAACGTGTTAGCAGGAGGCAACATTTCACTAACATGGTGGAACAGTACCTGTGCACACCCCTCCACGTACTGACTGATGGTTCGGCCCCATTCAACTTCTGGGTCTCCAAATTGTCCACGTGGCCAGAGCTAGCCTTTCATGCCTTGGAGGTGCTGGCCTGCCCGGCGGCCAGCGTTTTGTCTGAACGTGTATTCAGCACGGCAGGGGGCGTCATTACAGACAAACGCAGCCGCCTATCTACAGCCAATGTGGACAAGCTGACGTTCATAAAAATGAACCGGGCATGGATCCCACAGGACCTGTCCATCCCTTGTGCAGATTAGATATTAACTACCTCCCCTTAACAATATATTATTCTACTCCAGGGCACTTCCTCATTCAATACTATTTTTAATTTCATTTTACCATTATATTGCGGGGCAACCCAAAGTTGAATGAACCTCTCCTCTGTCTGGGTGCCGGGGCCTAAATGTGTGACAGTGGCCTGTTCCAGTGGTGGGTGACGTGAAGCCTGATTCTCTGCTATGACATGAAGACAGATTTTGTGCTGACATAAGGCCAGATTCTCTGTTACAGGACCTCTCTCCTCTGTCTGGGTGCCGGGGCCTAAATGTGTGACAGTGGCCTGTTCCAGTGGTGGGTGACGTGAAGCCTGATTCTCTGCTATGACATGAAGACTGATTCTGCGCTGACATCAGGCCAGATTCTCTGTTACGGGACCTCTCTCCTCTGCCTGGGTGCCTGGGCCTAAATGTGTGACAGTGGCCTGTTCCAGTGGTGGGTGACGTGAAGCCTGATTCTCTGCTATGACATGAAGACAGATTCTGCGCTGACATAAGGCCAGATTCTCTGTTACGGGACCTCTCCTCTGCCTGGGTGCCTGGGCCTAAATGGGTGACAGTGGCCTGTTCCAGTGGTGGGTGACGTGAAGCCTGATTCTCTGCTATGACATGAAGACTGATTCTCTGCTGACATGAAGCCAGATTCTTTGCTATGGCATGAAGAGGCTGATTCTCTGCTGACGTGAAGCCAGATTCTCTGCTATGGGACCTCTGTCCAATTGATATTGGTTCATTTTTATTTTTTTTATTTTAATTTTAATTCATTTCCCTATCCACATTTGTTTGCAGGGGATTTACCTACATGTTGCTGCCTTTTGCAGCCCTCTAGCTCTTTCCTGGGCTGTTTTACAGCCTTTTTAGTGCCCAAAAGTTCGGGTCCCCATTGACTTCAATGGGGTTCGGGTTCGGGACGAAGTTCGGATCGGGTTCGGATCCCGAACATTTCCGGGAAGTTCGGCCGAACTTCTCGAACTTGAACATCCAGGTGTTCGCTCAACTCTACTTACGTCCTATCCAGCAGCACATGTGGGGTTTATCCGCCCCAGTGAAACTGGTAGGACAGATGGAATGTTTAATGCAGTCAAGTAATCAATCAGATCAAATAAAGAGGTTGTCCGGATTCAGAGCTGAACCCGGACATCCCTCCATCCCCCCCCTCCCCCCCCGGCAGCCCCCCTGACATGATCATCGGAGCAGTTCATGCTCCAATGCTCTCCTTTGCACTGCACTAATTTGCGCAGGGCAAAGGCATTTTTTGAAGATTTTCAGCTCTGAACCCGGACAACCCCTTTAAGTAATTAGCGGCCCCATTACCTCTCTATAAGAGGCCAAACCCCCCCATACACCAGTGTGTTTTTTTTCTGTCCTTTGGGACTACAGGACAGGCAGTGGCAGCCATTTGGCTGCCTTATATTTTATATTTATCTAACCTTTGTTTCTCTTTCAGGGCAGGATTGCAGATTTGTTTGTCTGGCAGCGTCTGTATGGTGAAGGCCATGCTCTTGTCTCTCCCGAAACTTGTGTATAATCAGCCTCCTGCTATGTTTGGCTACTTCCTCCAGTCACCTGCTGCTCTGTGTGGAGCTGGTGCGCCTTCGCCCTCTAGTGGTTATTTTTTGTATAGCAAACTGTAGTTAAAGTTTGTTCAATTCCCTGGCGTCTGATGTCACTTCTGGGGGCGGGGCTTAGCAAAATCTGGCAGCAAATTGAAATAAATAAAAAAAGCCTGCGTTCCATTCAGGCTGCTTCTGTTTGCAGCCTGGTTTGGTTACTTAAAGAAACTATTGTAGTTAGCAACTTATTGTACTTTGGGTATGTCTGGTTCTTTTTTTTTTCTAATGAATAAGGATTGTTCATTCATTATGGCTTTTCTTTCCCACAGATAATGTTTTCTGCTAGTGATGATGATCGGTTTAGGAGAAAAGTGACATCCAAGTGCAGACATCTGGCATGTAGGGATTGTGACACCCCTCTAGCAGGATTCCTTGTTGCCCAGAAGATCCAGTGCCCTATCTCCTCAGAGGTCTACTCCCATACAGGAGGAAGCCTACCATACCATGGACAAAGTCCACTCCTCGGAGTCTAGGGGGCAAGAAGAAGAGGCCGTAAGGTACTTCTTTCCTGTAGAGAAGACCCAGAGAATACTTAGATCCATCCGGTCAGGGGACCAGGATGTTGATCCCGGGGAACCTTCGGAGTCCACCTCTAGGGGGCCAAGGGCCTTCAAAGTGGACAAGACTCTGTCTCAATTAATGAAACTAGAATGGAAGCATCCTGAGAAGGCACCAGTCATCTCAAAGCGCTTCAAGTCCATGTTCCTGATTGTGATATCTCAGTTGGACCAGTGGGGCACTGCGCCCAAAGTTGATTTGGCAATTGCAAAATTGTCCAAGAGGACTCTTGTCCCAGCTGAGGACAGCTCCAACTTACAGGACCCGATGGACAGGCGGGTGGAATGCACCTTGAAAAGATCTTACTCCACCGCTGCTGCCTCAGCCTCTGTGGATATAGCCTCTACGAAGGTAGCCGTCTTCCTTCGTAAACGCCTCCGGCAGGTGCAGTCGGATATCAACTCTGGCATATCCTGTGATGACATCCTGGTGCAGTTTAAGTCCATTCTACTTGCCATGGATTTTCTGTGTGACTCTGGCCCACATCAGTTAAAGTTAGCCTCTAAGGCTATGGCCCTCTCTTCAGCTGGAAGGAGGCCACTATGGCTAAAACCTTGGGTGGCAGATAATGCCTCCAAGAATAATCTATGCAGCCTTCCTTACGAGCCAGGTAGACTCTTTGGGGCCAAACTGGACCGCATCATGGAGGGTCTTGCCGATAAGAAAGGTAAATGCCTCCCTCAAACCCCTAGGGGTAGGCAGGGTACAGGGTCAGATCCTTTCAGGGCCAATCCAGGCCTTAGCGAGGCCGTGGGTCCCAGAAGAGAGGATCGTATTGTTCCAGTGGGAACAAAAACAATAAGTCAGACCAGTTACTATCCTCCCCTTCTGCCATATCCAGTCATAAATTTAACTCCTATTGTTTCAGACCTCCCAGTTGGAGGCCGTTTAACTTTTTTTCTAAGTACCTGGACAGAGTTTGTTCTATATCATTGGGTCCTGAATATAATATGGACAGGGTACATGATAAAATTGCTTTCTGTGCCCCCAGGAAAATGCATTTTTACAAAATTACTTCCCCGCGAGAAGCAAGCAGTGTTGGAGGAGTCCATATTGGAATTCAGGCGGAAAGGGGCCTTGGAGGAGGTTCCTCCAGAAGACTTTGGATGGTTGCACTGGATCTACAGGATGCCTATCTTCACATCCCTGTGTGCCAGGCCCACAGGAAGTATCTACGAGTGGCAGTGAGTCTCAGGGGGACAGTGAAACATTTTTAATTTGCTGCTCTTCCCTTTGGCATCACAACCGCCCCCTATATCTTTACCAAGATGGTAATAGCTGTAGTAGCTCCCCTCAGATTGAGAGGCCTGGAGATCATTCCATATCTGGATGATTGGCTCCTGAAAGCCCACTCGGTAGAGACTCTTCATCTTCACCTTCTGCATGGCTCAGTCCTTCCTCCAGCGTTTGGGCTGGATTATCAATTGGCAGAAGTCAGAGATTTCTCCCTCCACTACCAGGAGGTTTCTAGGGTTCATAATAGATTCTGCCAACATGACGCTCTCCCTTTCTCTGGAAAGAAAGTCACGCATTTCCAGGTCTGCAGATCAGCTCATGGTTCCCCGCCGGGTAACTATCAGAGTATTGATGAGTAGTGTTGATCACGAATATTCGAATTTCGAATTTTTATTGCGAATATAGGTACTTCGAAAATTCACGAATATTTCGAATATAGTTATATATATTAGTAATTTCGAATATTCAAATTTATTTTATTTATTTATTTTTATTTTATTTTTTATTTTTTTATCAGTACACATGATCCCTCACTGCTTCTAGCTTGTGGGCCAATAAGAAAGCTGCAATATACTTGACTTTAGGAGTAGTAGTATTTGCGAATTTTGCTCTATATTCATTTTTTTTGAATATTCGCTATATTGCTAAATATTCTTGTTTTAGAATATTACGAATATTCGAAAAAACTAAGTTATAGAATATAGAGAATATTAAAAAAAAAATCGAATATAGAGCAATTTAGCTAATATAGTGCTATAATCTTCTTTGTCTAATAGTTGTAAGTTGAAAAATTGCAAATAAAAAAATTTGAATCCGAAAATTTGAATTCCAAAAATTCGCATATTACACAATCATTACCTTTGGTAGCTGGCAAAATCGTTAACAGATTTATTTAACCAATCATTAGTAACAGGAGTCGTCCCGGAAGATTGGAAATTGGCAAATGTCGTGCCCATTCACAAGAAAGGTAGTAGGGAGGAATCGAGCAACTATAGACCAGTGAGTCTGACATCAATAGTAGGCAAATTAATGGAAACCCTATTAAAGGATAGGATTGTGGAACATCTAAAATCCCATGGATTGCAAGATGAAAAACAACATGGGTTTACTTCAGGGAGATCATGTCAAACAAATCTTATAGATTTTTTTGACTGGGTGAATAAAATAATAGACGGTGGAGGTGCAGTAGACATCGCATATCTAGATTTTAGTAAGGCTTTTGACACTGTCCCACATAGAAGACTTATCAATAAACTGCAGTCATTGAGCATGGACTCCCATATTGTTGAGTGGATTAGGCAGTGGCTGAGTGACAGACAACAGAGGGTTGTAGTCAATGGAGAACATTCAAAACAAGGTAATGTTACCAGTGGGGTTCCACAGGGATCTGTACTGGGACCGATTTTGTTTAATATCTTCATAAGTGATATTGCAAAAGGCCTCGCTGGTAAGGTTTGTCTTTTTGCTGATGACACAAAGATATGTAACAGGGTTGATGTTCCTGGAGGGAAACGCCAAATGGAAAAGGATTTAGGAAAACTAGAAGAATGGTCAGAACTCTGGAAACTGAAATTTAATGTGGATAAGTGCAAGATAATGCACCTGGGGCGTAAAAACCCAAGGGCAGAATATAGAATATTTGACACAGTCCTGACCTCAGTATCTGAGGAAAGGGATTTAGGAGTAATTATTTCAGAAGACTTAAAGGTGGGAAGACAATGTAATAAAGCAGCACGAAATGCCAGCAGAATGCTTGGATGTATAGGGAGAGGTATAAGCAGTAGAAAGAGTGAAGTGCTTATGCCGCTGTACAGAACACTGGTGAGACCTCACTTGGAGTATTGTGCGCAGTACTGGAGGCCATATCTCCAGAAGGATATAGATACTCTAGAGAGAGTTCAGAGAAGAGCTACTAAACTAGTACATGGATTGCAGGATAAAACTTACCAGGAAAGGTTAAAGGACCTTAATATGTATAGCTTGGAAGAAAGAAGAGACAGAGGGGATATGATAGAAACTTTTAAATACATAAAGGGAATCAACTCGGTAAAGGAAGAGAGCATATTTAAAAGAAGAAAAACTACCACAAGAGGACACAGTTTTAAATTAGAGGGGCAAAGGTTTAAAAGTAATATAAGGAAGTATTACTTTACTGAGAGAGTAGTGGATGCATGGAATAGCCTTCCTGCAGAAGTGGTAGCTGCAAATACAGTGAAGGGGTTTAAGCATGCATGGGATAGGCATAAGGCCATCCTTCATATAAGATAGGGCCGGGGGCTATCCATAGTATTCAGTATATTGGGCAGACTAGATGGGCCAAATGGTTCTTATCTGCCGACACATTCTATGTTTCTATGTTTCTATGTTTCCGATTTTTTGAGTAAAAAAAAAAAATCGCGAATTTTCTAATTTGCGAATTTTTGACGAATACTCTACAAAATATTCGCGAAATATCGCGAATTTGAATATGACCCCTGCCGCTCATCACTATTGATGAGGATGTTAGGCCTAATGTCAGCAGCCGTGGATGCGGTTCCTTGTGGCATATTCACCCTCTTCAAGCAGAAGTTCTGAGTCAATGGGATCGAACTCCCAGAGGGCTAGAGACAAAGTGCTCCCTATCATCGCAAGCCCGTCGCTCGCTGAAGTGGTGGAAGCAGGTCAAAGATGGGAGTTCCTTGATCCAACCTTGTTGGATCCTGTTGACGACAGATGCATCTCTTCTAGGCTGGGGTGCCCATCTAGAGGAACTTCAAGTTCAAGGATCCTGGAGACCTCAGGAGCATTTGATGTCATCCAATCTGAGAGAACTCAGAGCAATCCGGATGACTCTGTTTAATTTTTTTCCCCCTTATCAGAAACAAGGCTGTAAGGGTTCGCTCGGACAATTCTACTGCGGTATCCTACATCAACAAACAGGGAGGCACCAGGTCTCAGTGTCTACTCTCAGAAGTAGGTCTAATACTGTCTTGGGCAGAGCAGAATCTTTCCCACCTCTCAGCAGTCCACATTCGGGGGTCCCTGAATGTGGTTGCGGACCAGCTCAGTAGAGGAGTCCCAGCTCTAAGAGAAATGTCTCTGAATCGGGACATCTTTCATCAGATTACTCTCCGGTGGGGTCGCTCAGACATAGATCTCATGGCGACAAGATTCAATGCTAAAGTGGAAACTTTCTGTTCCCTGCATTGGGAGGACAATCCGTTGGCAGTAGACGCTCTGTCAATACCAAGGGAGTTCAGGCTGGCCTACATCTTTCCTCCCATCGCCATGATACCCAGGGTATTGATGAAGATTCGGCAGGACCAAGCCTCAGTAATTGCCGTGATTCCATTCTGGCCCAGGAGGACTTGGTTTACCCTGCTCATGCAGATGAGCCGAGGGCAATATTGGAAGCTTCTCCCAATGCAGAACCTGGTGTACCGGGGCACTCAGCTCTGCCTGGATCCATCCAAACTCAATCTGACAGCCTGGAGATTGATGAGTCCCATTTAGAGCCTAAAGGGCTATCAGCAGCAGTCTTAAGAACGATGTCTCATTCCAGAGCTCCTGCGACAGTCAAGGCCTATGCCAGGGTAAAGCAAGGGTAAAGCGTATTTTTCTTCTATGGTGTGCATCTCATCAAATACCATCTCAAGATCCTCCAGTATCTGCTATTCTCCAGTTCATGCAGGATGTATTAGATAAGGGCCTCAGCCCTTCTACACTCAAGGTACAGATCTCAGCTCTGTCTGCTGCCTTTGGCAGATCTTTACATTAAGACCCTCTGATTAAAAGGTTCCTTAAAGGAGCCGTACATCTTAAGCCTAGCATTTTAAGACCTATACCGCAGTGGGATCTCTCAGTGGTGCTTAAAGGATTGAGTTGTCCTCCCTTTGAACCCCTGGAAGAAGTGGACTTTAAGTTTTTATCCATGAAGGTAACCTTTTTGTTGTCAGTAACTTCTGGCCAAACGCATTTTAGAGCTTCAGGCCTTTTTGGCGTATGAGCCATACACTTTATTTTTAACGGACAGAGTCCTTTTTACATTTCTTACCCACCTTTTTGCCTAAGGTGCCCTCTGTGCACAACATTAATCAAGTTGTGTCTTTGCCTGTGTTATGTTCCTCTGCTTCCTCTCCAGAAGAAAGTTCCCTCCATACTCTGGATGTGGCCAGATGTTTGAGAATCTACATTGGGAGATCCCAGGAGTTCAGAAGGTCAGAGAATCTTCTTATCCTGTTCTTTGGCAGGAATAGAGGGAAGAAGGCATCTAAGCCTACTCTAAGTAGATGGATCAGAGATGCCATCAGAGAATCTTTTGCTTCCTAAAATAGACCGCCTCCTGCCTTTGTTACTGCTCACTCCACCCGAGCAGTCTCTACTAGTTGGGCCGAAAGGTCTCTTATTCATCTGGAACAGATCTGTTCCACGGCCTCCTGGAGCTCACATTCTACCTTTGTGAGCCATTATAGACTCAACCTCAGGGGTTCAGAAGACACTGTCTTTGGGCGGTCTGTTTTGAATTACATTCAGCATTGAAGTCCCTACCCTTTAGGTTAACTTCTTGCTAAGTTCCCACATGTGCTGCTGGTTAGGACATAAGGGAAGTGTTAATTTCTTAATGATAATTTGTTTTCCCTTAGTCCTAACAGCAGCACACAAATATCCCTCCCTTATGTTTTTACTTAATTTTTTTCTTGTTATTACACACTGGTGTATGGGGAGTTTGGCCTCTTATAGAGAGGTAATGGGGACGCTAATTACTTAATTGTTCTAAATGATTACTTGACTAAATTAAACATTCCATCTGTCCCACCAGTTTTACTGGGGCGGATAAACCCCAGATGTGCTGCTGCAGCGTACTCAAGTTGTGTGTAGAAATGTGTTCCTGGGTGTAGTAGTGCAATGACACTAACCTGAGACGGGTGACTCTCTGCATAGGCAGGTGATGGTAGGAAAATGTTCGTGACGCCAGTGCCAATTAAACGGTGGCACGCCGTTTGCTGATAGCAGGAATAAATGAGGAACACCGTGATGTTAAAACAGAACTCCAACTTTAGTAGTTTTAAATATAGAGACATTCACGGAAGCGCAGTTCCTTTGCATACAGTCGATTTTTCAATACGGTTGATGCAGGCAATACAGATTGAGCAAGGTGACTACAGAGTGTTAAACACACAGGACTTGCAGTACAGGAGCTTGCACTCTATCTCTGACTGATCCTGGAACATAGCAAATCTTCTCCAAGGCCCAATACCTTAACTCTGGCGTATATCCTTGGTTTTAGCTTTATAAAGTACCTCCTCTGTTATCTTGAGTACCTCTTGCTTTTCTGCGCTTTGCCTCTGTCTCCCTCTTTCCTCAGACTCTAGAAGCTTCTGAACAGTGGTCTTCCTGCTTCTGCATATATATATATATATATATTCAGGAGGGGAACCTTCTCCTTGGATTCGGAACCCGGTTACAGGGACTGCAATACCCTCTCCTGGTCCGCAGGCTTCAGGCCTGGACTTGTCTCTGACATAGTCTAAGCTCCAGCTTCAGACTACAGGCTGCAGCTTTAGACAGACACTTAGACTAGACTCCCCTTCACTTCCCTGACTGGGCCTTATATAAACTAGGGCTCTCTAGCTCCCTCTAGTGACTAGAAGCTGGAATGACACCCCTAGCAGGCCTGTACATGCAAGTATAATAGTAACAGGGAAATACATAGCATTACATTACATGACAATTTATAAAGATGACATATACCAACTTCCCCATTAATAAGGGGGGGACGACAGCACACCAAGTGACACTTTTGTAGTGACGGGCATTACAGTCCCCGTACACTACACTGCTGTTAGGACTAAAGGAAAACAAATTATCGTTAAGAAATTAACGCATATTCGCCTTTCATCATTGCACTTATCTGTTGAAAAGCCTTTTGTGTAAAAATATAAAAAAAATTGAGCCTAATTGCTGTTCAGCGGTGTAGTGAGATATTTTACAGCCCAGTTTGCTGTGCATTACTGGCGAAATACAAATATATTCGCCTTTCATCATTGCACTTATCTGTTGAAAAGCCTTTTGTGTAAAAATAGAAAACGATTAGGGCCTTATTGCCGTTCTGCTGTGCAATAAGATATTTTACAGCCCAGTTTGCCGTTCAATAGTGGCGTAATACAAAAATATTTGCCTTTATTTGTTGAATAGCATTTGGTATAAAAATAGAAAAAAATTAGGGCCTAATTGGAATTCTGCAATGCATTGAGATATTTTACAGCCCAGTTTGACGTGCATTGCTGGCGAAATACAAATACATTTGCCTTTCATTGTTGCATTTATTTTATGAAACGCCTTTTGTGTAAAAATATTAAAGAATTAGCGCCTAATTGCCGTTCAGCGGTGTAGTGAGATATTTTACAGCCCAGTTTGCCGTGTATTACTGGTGAAATACAAATATATTTGCCTTTTATCGTTACACTTATCTGTTGAAAAGCCTTTTGTGTAAAAATAGAAAAACAAAAATAAGGGCCTAATTGCCATTCAGCTGTACAATGAGATATATTTTGCAGCCTAGTTTGCCATGTATTACTGGTGAAATACAAATATATTTGCCTTTCATCGTTGCACTTATCTATTGAAAAGCCTTTTGTGTAAAAATAGAAAAAAATGTGGGCCTAATTGCCATTTAGCAGTGCATTGAGATATTTTACAGCCCAGTTTGCCGTGTATTAGTGGCGAAATACAAATATATTTGCTTTTCATCGTTGTACTTATCTGTTGAAAAGCATTTTGTGTAGAAAATATAAAAAAAATTGGGTCTAATTGCCGTTCAGCGGTGTAGTGAGATATTTTACAGCCCAGTTTGCTGTGTAATACTGGTAAAATACAAATATATTCGCCTTTCATCGCTGCACTTATCTGTTGAAAAGCCTTTTGTGTAAAAATATTAAAGAATTAGGTCCTAATTCCCATTTAGCGGTGCAGTGAGATATTTTACAGCCTAGTTTTTCATGCTTTACCGGCGAAATAGAAATATATTCGCCTTTCATCGTTGCACTTATCTTTTAAAAAGCCTTTTGTGGAAAAATAGAAAAAAAATGTGGGCATAATTGTTGTTTAGCGGTGCAGTGAGATATTTTACAGTCCAGTTTGCCGTGTATTACTGGTGAAATACAAATATATTCGTCTTTTATCGTTGCACTTATATGTTGAATAGCTATTTGTGTAAAAATAGTAAAAAATGTGGGCCTAATTGCCGTTTTGCAGTGCAGTGAGATATTTTACAGCCCAGTTTGCTGTGTAATACTGGCAAAATAAATATATATTCGCCTTTCATCGTTGCACTTATCTGTTGAAAAGCCTTTCGTGTCAAAATAGAAAAAAAACTAGGGCCTAATTGCCGTTCAGCTGCACAATAAGATATTTTGGAGCCTAGTTTAACGTGTATTGCTGGTGAAATACAAATATATTTCCCTTTCATGGTTGCACTTATCTGTTGAAAAGCCTTTTGTGTAAAAATATAAAAAAATGTGGGCCTAATTGACGTTCAGCGGTGCAGTGATATATTTTAAAGCCCATTTTGACGTGTATTACTGGCGAAATACAAATATATTTGCCTTTCATGGTTGCACTTATCTGTTGAAAAGCCTTTTGTGTAAAAATAGAAAAAAAAATTGATCATAATTGCCATTTAGCAGTGCAATGAGATATTTTA
Organism: Bufo bufo; assembly: GCF_905171765.1. Classification (NCBI taxonomy): domain Eukaryota; kingdom Metazoa; phylum Chordata; class Amphibia; order Anura; family Bufonidae; genus Bufo; species Bufo bufo. The sequence continues at coordinate 358,037,922 of NC_053389.1, read as the reverse complement.
CAGACCAGTTTGCTGTGTATTACTGGCGAAATACAAATATACACTGCTCAAAAAAAAAAAGGGAACACTTAAACAACACAATGTAACTCCAAGTCAATCACACTTCTGTGAAATCAAACTGTCCACTTAGGAAGCAACACTGAGTGACAATCAATTTCACATGCTGTTGTGCAAATGGGATAGACAACAGGTGGAAATTATAGGCAATTAGCAAGACACCCCCAATAAAGGAGTGGTTCTGCAGGTGGTCACCACAGACCACTTCTCAGTTCCTATGCTTCCTGGCTGATGTTTTGGTCACTTTTGAATGCTGGCGGTGCTTTCACTCTAGTGGTAGCATGAGACGGAGTCTACAACCCACACAAGTGGCTCAGGTAGTGCAGCTTATCCAGGATGGCACATCAATGCGAGCTGTGGCAAGAAGGTTTGCTGTGTCTGTCAGCGTAGTGTCCAGAGCATGGAGGCGCTACCAGGAGACAGGCCAGTACATCAGGAGACGTGGAGGAGGCCGTAGGAGGGCAACAACCCAGCAGCAGGACCGCTACCTCCGCATTTGTGCAAGGAGGAACAGGAGGAGCACTGCCAGAGCCCTGCAAAATGACCTCCAGCAGGCCACAAACGGTCAGAAACAGACTCCATGAGGGTGATATGACGTCCACAGGTAGGGGTTGTGCTTACAGCCAAACACCATGCAGGACGTTTGGCATTTGCCAGAGAACACCAAGATTGGCAAATTCGCCACTGGTGCCCTGTGCTCTTCACAGATGAAAGCAGGTTCACACTGAGCACATGTGACAGACATGACAGAGTCTTGAGACGCCGTGGAGAATGTTCTGCTGCCTGCAACATCCTCCAGCATGACCGGTTTGGCATTGGGTCAGTAATGGTGTGGGGTGGCATTTCTTTGGAGGGCCGCACAGCCCTCCATGTGCTCGCCAGAGGTAGCCTGACTGCCATTAGGTACCGAGATGAGATCCTCAGACCCCTTGTGAGACCATATGCTGGTGCGGTTGGCCCTGGGTTCCTCCTAATGCAAGACAATGCTAGACCTCATGTGGCTGGAGTGTGTCAGCAGTTCCTGCAAGACGAAGACATTGATGCTATGGACTGGCCCGCCCATTCCCCAGACCTGAATCCAATTGAGCACATCTGGAACATCATGTCTCGCTCTATCCACCAACGTCACATTGCACCACAGACTGTCCAGGAGTTGGCAGATGCTTTAGTCCAGGTCTGGGAGGAGATCCCTCAGGAGACTGTCCGCCACCTCATCAGGAGCATGCACAGGCGTTGTAGGGAGGTCATACAGGCACGTGGAGGCCACACAGACTACTGAGCCTCATTTTGACTTGTTTTAAGGACATTACATCAAAGTTGGATCAGCCTGTAGTGTGTTTTTCCACTTTATTTTTAAGTGTGACTCTAAATCCAGACCTCCATGGGTTGAAAAATTTGATTTTCATTCTTTAATTTTTGTGTGATTTTGTTGTCAGCACATTCAACTATGTAAAGAACAAAGTATTTCAGAAGAATATTTAATTAATTCAGATCTAGGATGTGTTAATTTTGTGTTCCCTTTATTTTTTTTGAGCAGTGTATTTGCCTCTCATTATTGCACTTATTTTTTGAAAAGCCTTTTGTGTAAAAATATTAAAGAATTAGCGCCTAATTGCAGTTTAGCGGTGTAGTGAGATATTTTACAGCCCAGTTTGCTGTGTAATACTGGTGAAATACAAATATATTCGCCTTTCATCATTACACTTATCTGTTGAAAAGCCTTTTGTGTAAAAATAGAAAACGATTAGGGCCTTATTGCCGTTCTGCTGTGCAATAAGATATTTTACAGCCCAGTTTGCCGTTCAATAGTGGCGTAATACAAAAATATTTGCCTTTATTTGTTGAATAGCATTTGGTAAAAAAATAGGGCCTAATTGCCATTCAGCAGTGCAATGAGATATTTTGCAGCCTAGTTTGCCGTGTATTACTGGTGAAATACAAATATATTTGCCTTTCATCGTTGCACTTATCTATTGAAAAGCCTTTTGTGTAAAAATTGAAAAAAATGTGGGCCTAATTGCCATTTAGCAGTGCATTGAGATATTTTACAGACAGTTTGTCGTGTATTAGTGGCGAAATACAAATATATTTGCTTTTCATTAGAGTTGAGCGGACACCTGGATGTTCGGCTGAACTTGAAAAAAAAGTTCGGGTTCGGGACCCGAACTTGACCCGAACTTGAACCCGAACCCGAACTCCATTGAAGTCAATGGGTACCAGAACTTTTGGCCACTAAAATGGCTCTAAAATAGCCCTGGAACGAGCCAGAGGGCTGCAAAAGGCAGCAAAATGTGCTTAAAAGCATGGCAAATGCTCTGCAAACAAATGTGGATAGGCAAATTAATTAAAAAAACATCAAATACCTTAAAAAAATAAAAATTTGAAATGATGTAGGAGGAAGAGGTTAAGGAGGCGGTGAATGGGTGGATGTGGCCGTGTAGGCTCACGTGGCGGTCTAGGTGGAAGCGGCGGCGAAGGAGGAATAGGTAGCCAACACAGATGTGTGTTATTTAGCATTTTTACATAGGGGTATCCCCCAAAATATTAGGACATATAAAACAAAAAAAAAAAGAATAAGTGCACTTGAGTACAAGGATGGATGGTTGAGGCTGTTAGAACTGTCTATTCTGCACAAGGTACAGACAAGTCTTGTGGGATCCAGGCCTGGTTCATTTTAATGAACGTGAGCTTGTCCACATTGGCTGTGGACAGGCGGCTGCGTCTGTCTGTAATGATGCCTCCTGCCGTGCTAAATACACGTTCAGAGAGTACACTGGCTGCAGGGCTGGCCAGCACCTCCAAGGCATATAGGGCAAGCTCTGGCCATGTGGACAATTTGGAGACCCAGAAGTTGAATGGGGCAGAACCATCAGTCAGTACGTGTAGGCGTGTGCACAGGTACTTTTCCACCATGTTGTTCAAATGCTGCCTCCTGCTAACATGCTCCATATCAGCAGTTATGGCCGGTTGTTGTCGGCTATGCTAACCCTGCCTTCTGAGGTGCTGGCGCTGACACAGCTGCGTTGGCAACCTCTTCCACCTCCCCTGCCTCCGCCTTGTGCTTCCACTTGTCCCCCAGCGTCAGTCGGGAATGCTCTCAGGTGCGCGTCTACCAGCGTGCGCCTGTAGTCGCGCATCTTCCGATCATGCTCCAGTGAGGGAATTATGGACGGCACATTGTCTTTGTAATGGGGATCCAGCAGGGTGGCCACCCAGTAGTCCGCACACGTTAAAATGTGGGCAACTCTGCTGTCGTTGCGCAGGCACTGCAGCATGTAGTCACTCATGTGTGCCAGGCTGCCCAGAGGTAAGGACAAGCTGTTTTCTGTGAGAGGCGTATCGTCTGCGTCCTCTGTATCCCCCCAGCCACGCCCCAGTGATGGGCCCAAGCTGCGTTGGGTGCCACCCCGCTATGAACATGCTTCATCCCCATCCTCCTCGTCCTCCAGTAGTGGGCCCTGGCTGGCCAAATTTGTACCTTGCCTCTGCTGTTGCAAAAAACTTCCCTCTGAGCCACTTCTAAAAGACTGGCCTGAAAGTGTTAGAGATGACCCCTCTTCCTTCTCCTTGTCCTGGGCCACATCCTCTTCCATCATCGCCCTAAGTGTTTTCTCAAGGAGACATAGAAGTGGTATTGTAACGCTGATAACGGCGTCATCGCCACTGGCCATGTTGGTGGAGTACTCGAAACAGCGCAACAGGGCACACAGGTCTCGCAGGCCCAGTCATTGGCGGTGAAGTGGTGCTGTTCCGCAGTGCGACTAACCCGTGCGTGCTGCAGCTGAAACTCCACTATGGCCTGCTGCTGCTCGCACAGTCTGTCCAGCATGTGCAAGGTGGAGTTCCACCTGGTGGGCACGTCGCATATGAGGCAGTGAGCGGGAAGGCCGAAGTTACGCTGTAGAGCAGACAGCCGAGCAGCGGCAGGATGAGAACGCCGGAAGCGCGCACAGACGGCCAGCACTTTATGCAGCAGCTCAGACATGTCGGGGTAGTTGTGAATGAATTTCTGCACCACCAAATTCAGCACATGCGCCAGGCAAGGGATGTGCGTCAAACCGGCTAGTCCCAGAGCTGCAACAAGATTTCGCCCATTATCGCACACCACCACGCCGGGCTTGAGGCTCACTGGCAGCAACCACTCGTCGGTCAGTTTTTCTATACCCCACCACAACTCCTGCGCGGTGTGCGGCCTGTCCCCCAAACACATCAGTTTCAGAACGGCCTGCTGACGTTTACCCCTGGCTGTGCTGCAGTTGGTGGTGAAGGTCTGTCGATAACCGGATGAGGAGGTGGAAGAAGAGGAGGAGGAAGCTGAGTAGGAAGAGGAGGCAACAGGAGGCAAAGAATGATGAAGGACGTGCGCCAAACAGCTCTCCGCCTGGGGCCCAGCTGCCACTACATTTACCCAGTGTGCAGTTAGGGAGATATAGCATCCCTGGCCGTGTTTACTGGTCCACGTATCTGTGGTTAGGTGGACCTTGCCACAGATGGCATTGCACAGTGCACACTTGATTTTATCCGATACTTGGTTGTGCAGGGAGGGCACGGCTCTCCTGGAGAAGTAGTCGCGGCTGGGAACGACGTACTGTGGGACAGCAAGCGACATGAGCTGTTTGAAGCTGTCCGTCTCCACCAGCCTGAATGACAGCATTTCAAAGGCCAGTAGTTTAGAAATGCTGGCATTCAGGGCCAGAAATCGAGGGTGGCTAGGTGGGAATTTACGCTTTCTCTCCAAGGTTTGTGAGATGGAGAGCTGAACGCTTCCGTGTGACATGGTGGAGATGCTTGGTGACGGAGGTGGTGTTGTTGGTGGCACATCCTCTGTTTGCTGGTCGGCAGGTGCCAACGTTCCTCCCGAGGCGGAGGAAGAGGCCGAGGCAGCAGCAGAAGAGGGAGCAGGAGAGGCCTGAGCCCTTTCTTGGTTTTGAAGGTGCTTACTCCACTGCAGCCCGTGTCTCGCATGTAGATGCCTGGTCATGCAGGTTGTACTAAGAACGTTAATGCCTCGCTTCAGGCTCTGATGGCACAGCATGCAAACCACTCGGGTCTTGTCATCAGAACATTGTGTGAAGAAGTGCCATGCCAGGGAACTCCTTGAAGCTGCCTTTGGTGTGCTTGGTCCCTGGTGATGGTGGCCAGTAGCAGGCAAACTGTTTTGGCGACGGCTGCTCTGCTTCTGCACCCTGCTCCCTCTTTTGCTACGCTGTTGGCTCGGTCTCACCACTGCCTCTTCCTCCGAAGTCTGAAAGTCAGTGGCACGACCTTCATTCCATGTGGGGTCTAGGACCTCATCGTCCTCTGCATCGTCTTCCACCCAGTCTTCCTCTCTGACCTCCTTTTCTGCCTGCACACTGCAGAAAGACGCAGCAGTTGGCATCTGTGTTTCGTCATCATCAGAGACGTGCTGAGGTGGTATTCCCATGTCCTCATCAGGAAACATAAGTTGTGCGTCAGTGCATTCTATGTCTTCCACCCCTGGGGAAGGGCTAGGTGGATGCCCTTGGGAAACCCTGCCAGCAGAGTCTTCAAACAGCATAAGAGACTGCTGCATGACTTGAGGCTCAGACAGGTTCTCCGATATGCACGGTGGTGATGTGATAGACTGATGGGCTGTGCGCTTTCTGCAGAAGACTGGGTGGGAGATAATGTGAACCTGCTGGATCCACTGTCGGCCACCCAATCGACTAGCGCCTGTACTTGCTCAGGCCTTACCATCTTTAGAACGGCAGTAGGCCCGACCAAATATCGCTGTAGATTTTGGCGGCTACTGGGACCTGAGGTAGTAGGTTCAGTAGGACGTGTAGCTGTGGCAGAACGGCCACGTCCTCTCCCTGCACCAAATGCTCCACCAACACCACCACAACGACCATGACCGCGTCCCTTATTAGATGTTTGCCTCATAGTTAGCGTTCACTAAGCAAAGTAAAAAGTGGTTAAGTCTGTTAAAAATAATTTCCCGCCAATAAAAACCCTGATGTAGGGTATTGCACTCAATTATTTTTTTTAACTCTATATAGTAACATAGTAACATAGTACATAAGGCCGAAAAAAGACATTTGTCCATCCAGTTCGGCCTGTTATCCTGCAAGTTGATCCAGAGGAAGGCAAAAAAAACCTGTGAGGTAAAAGCCAATTTTCCTCACTTTAGGGGAATAAAAAATTCCTTCCCGTCTCCAATCAGGCAATCAGAATAACTCCCTGGATCAACGACCCCTCTCTAGTAGCTATAGCCTGTAATATTATTACGCTCTAGAAACACATCCAGGCCCCTCTTGAATTCCTTTATCGTACTCACCATCACCACCTCCTCTCACTGCTCTTACCGTAAAGAATCCTTTTCTATGTTTGTGTACAAACCTTCTTTCCTCCAGACGCAGAGGATGTCCCCTCGTCACAGTCACAGTCCTGGGGATAAATAGATGATGGGATAGATCTCTGTACTGACCCCTGATATATTTATACATAGTAATTAGATCTCCCCTCAGTCGTCTTTTTTCTAACGTGAATAACCCTAATTTTGATAATCTTTCAGGGTACTGTAGTTGCCCCATTCCAGTTATTACTTTAGTTGCCCTCCTCTGGACCCTCTCCAGCTCTGCTATGTCTGCTTTGTTCAGCGGTATTTGTGGCCTAAATTTCACAGTCACTTATGCATGTCTAATCCCAGATGTGCAGTATATCAGAGGGCTTTTTAACCCCAGTATGAGAAAGCCGTATTTGTGGCCTAAATTTCACAGTATCTTATGCACGTCTAATCCCAGATGTGCAGTATATCAGAGGGTTTTTTAACCCCAGTAAGCAAAAAGCTGTATTTGTGGCCTAAATTTCACAGTCACTTATGCATGTCTAATCCCAGATGTGCAGTATATCAGAGGGTTTTTTAACCCCAGTATGAGAAAGCCGTATTTGTGGCCTAAAATGAACAGTCCCTTATGCACCTATAATCCTAGATGTGCACTATATGAAACAGAGGGGCTTGTTTCACCCAGTATGCCCCAGTATGCCAAAGCCGTATTTCTGGCCTAAATGTGACACTCACTTGCACCTATAATCCTAGATGTGCACTATATGAAACAGTTTTTTTTTTCAAACCAGTATGAGAAAGCCGTATTTGTGGCATAAATTTCACAGTTACTTATGCATGTCTAATCCCAGATGTGCAGTATATCAGTTTTTTTTTAACCCCAGTAAGCAAAAAGCCGTATTTATGGCCTAAATTTCATAGTCACTTATGCACGTCTAATCCCAGATGTGCAGTATATCAGAGTTTTTTAACCCCAATAAGCAAAAGCCGTATTTGTGGCCTAAAATGAACAGTCCCTTATGCACCTATAATCCTAGATGTGCACTATATGAATCAGAGGGGTTTGTTTCACCCCTGTATGCCAAAGCTGTATTTCTGGCCTAAATGTGACACTCACTTATGCACCTATAATCCTAGATGTGCACTATATGAAACAGATGTTTTTTTTTTTTTACCCCTAGTATGCCCCAGTATGAGAAAGCCGTATTTCTGGCCTAAATTTCACAGTTACTTATGCAGCGATAATCCTAGATGTGCACTATATGAAAAAAAAGTAGTTTTATTTAACCCCAGTGTCTTAAAGCAGTATTTCTAGACTTGCAGACATTGCATAAAATGGCTGCCGATTATGTATTGATATTGACTAACTGAAGGAAAAAAAGTTAGTTTTCAGTAGTATTTGGCTCAGGACAGGCTTAAAACAATTGTGCACTGCACCCACAAAACACATTTGCTGTAGATCGCTGAGTAAAGAAGCAGTTCTTCATAAGATTCCTCCCTGATCTCTCCCTCACAGCAGCTGCAGCCTATCCCTACACTCATCCGAGCAGAGTGACAAGCGGCGCTACGTGACTCCAGCTTAAATAGAGGCTGGGTCACAGGCTGCAGTTGACCAATCACAGCCATGCCAATAGTAGGCATGGCTGTGATGGGCTTTTGAGGCAAGTAGCATGACGCTTGTTGATTGGCTGCTTTGCAGCCTTTCAAAAAGCGCCATAAAAATCACTGAACCCAAACTTTTACGTAAATGTTTGGGTTCGGGTCCGGGTGCCAAAAAACCTAAAGTTCGCTACGAACCCGAACTTTACAGTTCGGGTTCACTCAACTCTACTTTTCATCGTTGTACTTATCTGTTGAAAAGCATTTTGTGTAAAAAATATAAAAAAATTAGGGCCTAATTGCCGTTCAGCGGTGTAGTGAGATATTTTACAGCCCACTTTGCTGTGTTATACTGGCAAAATACAAATATATTCGCCTTTCATCATTACACTTATCTGTGCAGTGAGATATTTTACAGCCTAGTTTTCCATGCTTTACTGGAGAAATACAAATTTATTCGCCTTTCATCGTTCCACTTATCTTTTAAAAAGCCTTTTGTGGAAAAATAGAAAAAAAATGTGGGCATAATTGCCGTTTAACAGTGCAGTGAGATATTCTACAGCCCAGTTTGCCGTGTATTACTGGTGAAATACAAATATATTCGTCTTTTATGGTTGCCCTTATATGTTGAATAGCTTTTTGTGTAAAAATAGTAAAAAATTTGGGCCTAATTGCCGTTCAGCGGTGCAGTGAGCTATTTTACAGCCTAGTTTTCAATGTATTACTGGCGAAATACAAATATATACGCCTCTCATCGTTGCACTTATCTGTTGAAAAGCTTTTTGCGTAAAAATAGAAAAAAATGTGGGCATAATTGCGGTTTAACGGTGCAGTGAGATATTTTACAGCCATACACTTTATTTTTACCGGACAGAGTCCATTTACGTTTCTTACCCACCTTTTTGCCTAAGGTGCCCTCTGTGCACAACATTAATCAAGTTGTGTCTTTGCCTGTGTTATGTTCCTCTTCTTCCTCTCCAGAAGAAAGTTCCCTCCATACTCTGGATGTGGCCAGATGTTTGAGAATCTACATTGAGAGATCCCGGGAGTTCAGAAGGTCAGAGAATCTTCTTATCCTGTTCTTTGGCAGGAATAGAGGGAAGAAGGCCTCTAAGCCTACTCTAAGTAGATGGATCAGAGATGCCATCAGAGAATCTTTTGCTTCCTAAAATAGACCTCCTCCTGCCTTTGTCACTGCTCACTCCACCCGAGCAGTCTCTACTAGTTGGGCCGAAAGGTCTCTTATTCATCTGGAACAGATCTGTTCCACGGCCTCCTAGAGCTCACATTCTACCTTTGTGAGCCATTATAGACTCAACCTCAGGGGTTCAGAAGACACTGCCTTTGGGCGGTCTGTTTTGAATTCCATTCAGCATTGAAGTCCCTACCCTTTAGGTTAACTTCTTGCTAAGTTCCCACATGTGCTGCTGGTTAGGACATAAGGGAAGTGTTAATTTCTTAACGATAATTTGTTTTCCCTTAGTCCTAACAGCAGCACACAAATATCCCTCCCTTATGTTTTTACTTAATTTTTTTCTTGTTATACTGGTGTATGGGGAGTTTGGCCTCTTATAGAGAGGTAATGGGGACGCTAAATACTTAATTGTTCTGATTGATTACTTGACTAAATTCAACATTCCATCTGTCCCACCAGTTTCACTGGGACAGATAAACCCCACATGTGCTGCTGTTAGGACTAAAGTAAAACAAATTATCGTTAAGAAATTAACGCATATTCACCTTTCATCATTGCACTTATCTGTTGAAAAGCTTTTTGTGTAAAAATATTAAAATTTTTTAGCCTAATTGCTGTTCAGCGGTGTAGTGAGATATTTTACAGCCCAGTTTGCTGTGTAATACTTGCAAAATACAAATATATTCGCCTTTCATCTTTGCACTTATCTGATGAAAAGCCTTTTGTGTAAGAACATAAAAAAAATTTGGCCCTAATTGACGTTCAGTGGTGCATTGAGATATTTTAAAGCCCATTTTGACGTGCATTACTGGCGAAATACAAATATATTTGTCTTTCATCATTGCACTTATATGTTGAAAAGCCTTTTGTGTAAAAATAGAAAACGATTAGGGCCTTATTGCCGTTCTGTGGTGCAATAAGATATTTTACAGCCCAGTTTGCCGTTCAATAGTGGCATAATAACCTATGGATCCATCTTGCCTCTTCCTGAAGCAACTTTTGATCCAGGTTTCCACCTCTGGGCCCAATTTAATTTTGGTCAAACCCCAGAATTTTAGGATGTCCAAATTACTGTTGTGGGTATATGTGATATGTCTTTACAGTGAAGTATCTTTTTCTGTATTGATGGCACTAATGAGTCCTGATATTCTCCTCCTAAGTTTTTGTATTGTTTTCCCTACATATAATTTAGGGCAGGAGCATGATGCCACATATACAGTATAATCCCACTACTCCGACAGTTGAAGAACTCTCTTATCGTGTATTCTCGCCCATCCACCGGATTTATGAACTTCTTGACTTTGGGTAAGTATTTGCACAGTGTGCAGTTACCACATGGGAATGATCCCACAATATTTGATTTTAACCAGGTTTCTTTTGTTTTAGTTTTTTGCATTGCAGGGAGAAAACTGTGAACCAAATTATCCCTAAGATAGTTTTAAAAAAAAAATTCTGCCTTGACACCGTATGTTTTAAAT